>NC_056748.1:774853358-774883358 GCF_019279795.1 Protopterus annectens
AAATAATAATCTTTGTACCAAAAGAACGGATTATGCTGCCAATGTTGGCTCATTTAGATGTAATTCTTGTAGTATATGTGACAGAATTATTAACATCAGATCCATTAATAATGTTAACCATAACCCTATGCATTATTTTAACTGCAGATCCAGTGGTGTTGTTTATATATTAGGGTGTAGTTGTCATAATATGTGGTATATTGGGCAAACCAAAAGAATGGTAAGAGTGAGAATCTTAGAACATTTAAGAGACATTAAGAATTCAAACGTATTTAGTCCAGTTGCTAAGCACTTCTGTGAGACACATGAGGGAAAACCTGACTGTTTAAAATTTAGCATACTAGGCAAACCTCATTGCACTAAGGGTGACAATATTTGTGACAAATTGTTAGAACTTGAAACAAGGATGATTCTGAAGTTTAATACATTAAGGCCCTTAGGTTTAAACTTAGAATTAAGCATTTGAAGAATCAACTCATTGTTGAACTTATTAAAATATAATTATAATATTCATTCTATAATGTTATATTTCATAACTCACATATTGTAAGAAATTATATTATAAGAGATATATACTATTAATTATGAAGTTTTTAGTATTTTTGGGTAAATTAGTTAAAACATTGGGATATTTTTTATAAAAATATATAAGCTATTCAAAAAAATAATTTAAAAAAATATATGTTTTTTTTCAAATATATTTTTTTCCCTCCATTTTTGAATTTAATTGTATAATTAATTGAATAATTGATGTAATTGATTTGTGTATAAAGACTGTTACTGTTTTGTAATGTATTGTGACCCATTGAAGGCGAGATGCCGAGGTACCAGGTCTTGAGGAGATAAAGGAGAATTGCTGCTACATACTGGCTGTTTGGTGTGTTTTTTATTCTCATTTTTCTACGTTGTTTGGTTATTAATATATATATATGGGTCTACTTCTAATGACCGAAACGCCGATTCGCCGACAGTGAAATCACCGACACGAAACGACCGACAACGCAGTTGACCGACACGCTCGAATCCCGACAGACGGAAGACCGACAAGGGGAATGTGTAAGCGCGACCTGGTAAGTATGCGATAGTGAGGGATTTAGGAGTAGGGAGCGGACAGGTAAGTATGCAATACTCAGGGATGTAGGGTTAGGGTGTGTGATAGGTGAGTGTGCGGTAGTGTCGGAGCTTGGGGTCTGGGTGTAAGTGAGTTAGGTTAGGGTGCAGGTAGGGAGAGTGGTAGTGTCGGAGCTTGGGGTTCGGGTGTGTAAGTGAGTTAGGGTTAGGTGCAGGTAGGGAGAGTGTGCGGTAGTCGGAGCTTGGGGTTGGGGTGTAAGTGAGTTAGGGTTAGGTGCAGGTAGGGAGAGTGTGCGGTAGTGTCGGACCTTAGGTTAGGGTTTGGGTTAGGGCTAGTGGATATGTGTTGTAGTGTACTGTGTTGTTTACGCAGTGTGTCGGTGTTATGGTGTTCGTGTTTCGCGTTGTCGGGTTTGTGTGTCGGTTTTCGGCCGGTGATTTCACTGTCGGCGAATCGCTGTCATTAGAAGTAGACCCATATATATATATATATATATATATATATATATATATATATGGATCCACTTCAGTAGCTTGAACTTTTAAATGTTCGAAGATGATATGGCCGAGACCATAACATCAAACATTTAAAAGTTCGAAAACTGAAGAAAACATAAAAAAAGAAAAAAAAGAAAAATAAACATGCTTACCACGGAGCACCCCGCTAGTTAAATACACCAACTCCGAGATCGCACTATATTGTGTAAAAGGGAAATCTTCCCATTCTGCACTGTACGCTGATCTCCATTCAGTCCGTTCGGACTTTTATATGGTCTCAGCCATATCGTCTTTGAACATTTAAAAGTTCGATCTACTGAAGGGGACCCATATATGTATGTGTATATATATATATATATATATATATGTGTGTGTGTGTGTGTGTGTATGTATAAAATTGTTCCACAAGGTTTGCAATTTTACAAATTTCCCAGTAGGACCACCAGAAACTTCACCTTATGCAGTGACCTGGTGAATATCTGTAATGAAACTTATTTGCAATTTCTGCATGTACTGATCAGTAATAATGTAGATAAACTGGAAGACCTCAAGAGAGCAATTTCTGATTTGCATTTAGTTATTCAACAACACCCCAACCTTCAGCAACACCACCATATTGTTTTTGGGATTTCTTCAAAGATGACGAAACATGTTGCGACTTTAATCCACTGTAAAATTCAGAGGCTGCAAAGGGACATTTTTTTAATACCAAAACCAACAGGCATACCCACTTAAGGATAAACAACATAACAAGTTCAGTTTTCAGATTTTAGGAATCCACAACAAGGTTTTCCTGCAGCAGCGACTGGAACACCTGCTCCAGCTGTTACAACTGTCCCTACTTTTCATACTGACAATGACATTTATGCTTCACATCCTCTCCCAAAAACTTCACATATTAGGTTGGACTTCCAAAACACTCTGGTATCTGAGATCAAAATTGTCATTTATTATCCTTTTCCCCACACGAGCTTTTGAGAGCCTGGGGGAGATGAAGCAGAGGAAAAATGTGAGTGGACAAGTGAATACTGGACAGAGACCAAGAGGCAGAGGGCAAACAATGACAGGGAGGGGTCGTGCAAGAGGAAGACCAAGAATGAATGCTCAACAGCAATAAACCCTGATGTTTCTGCAGTTTCTGCAGCTCCCAGCTCAGCAGTTTTTAATTTAATGAACAGAGTCTTCCTGAGTGAATCACTTAGTATTTTATACAGAGGGTTCATTTTTATCCCAGTGCAATGCACTTGTTTAGCTAAGCTATTACTGGACTTGCGGATGTATCTGAGAAAGCTGAACTTGCGAATTACTGTGGATGAGGCTTCGGATAAACCATCAAAAAAAAATTATACATGAAGTGATACATTTAATGGCAGTGCAAATAACAATTTGATAAATGAGACACTTAAAAGGAAAAATTTTTACAGCACCCCCACTGCATAATACACTTTAGACTTTCCAAAAAATATGTGAGCATGACCTGCGAGACTTACTCCAAAAAAATGACAGCATTAAATGGTTTAACCTCACTCCAGCTGAACTAACAGCACTTCATGGGTTAGAAAAAGATAAAAGTCCACACATAATGAGGGTGGATAAGTGGGCAGGGATAGTCCTCATGGAACAGGCTCTGTACATCAGCAAACTTGAGGCAGGCCTTGTCAGTAATGAGTACTACAGTGTTGTGGACCTCAAACAGTCTCACTTAACGTTGCTGGCATTGACAAGTGGCTAAATCATCGGAAAGGGGGAATTTTATTACTTTTGATGAGTTTCAATACATCTACGTGCCTGACTCTAGTCAAGGGAAGTTTTTTGGTATTCCAAAAATGCATAAGGATGCCACTGATCCTCCTCTTAGGCACATTGTGTCCAGCAAAAGGACTGAAATGAAAAAAATTTCATCGACTCACTGTTAAACCCGATAGTCCAAAACAGCCCGTTCTTTTTAAAGGACTCCTGGGCATTTTTAAATTATCTCTTTCGGCACCAGCCTAAAAGTGCTGACACAATGTTAGTTACTTTAGACATTGAATCTCTCATTAGGAGCGTTCCACATACTGAAGGATTGGAATTTTTAAGATAATTTCTGCTAAAACAGTCTGTGTTTCCTGCAGAAAAGATTTGCCACCTTTTTTGCTATGATTTCTAAGGTGCTTCATGGTAACTTTTCCCATTTTAATGGTGTTGTTTATCAGCAGATTAAGGGAGTGGCGATGGGCTTTACAATGGCCCCTGCATATGTCAGTCTTGTTCTTCGATCATGGGAGACTAACACACTTTTTCATCTACCTTAGTTTCAAAACACCAGACTATACAGACATTACATTGATGATTTATTTTTTGTGTGGCAAAGCTCACAGCAAGAACTTGATTCATTTATTCACTCCCTGTCCAACAGGATTCCATTTTTCAATTTTAAACTCTCAGGTTGTGGCTCTGTTGTGCAATTCTTAGCCTCTGAAATCACCCTCGACACTAACTTGTTGCTTTGGGATTCCAGTATTTTCCATAAGGAAACCTTCAGGAACAGTTATTTGGACTTTAACAACCAGCACCCATTTTTCATGAAGAGGAATATTGCAAAAGGTCATTTTATTAGATATTCTTGCATTATCTGTATAGTTGACATTTTGTACAAAGAAAGCCACCTCCTGATTAGCTTGTTCAGATAGAAATTACCCAAAGCCTTTACTGGATAATATTTTTGCTGAAGTTTGTGAATCAAGGTGGTCTAAATTCAGACCAGTACTAATGTGTGGTTTACAGCAAATATCCAACTATCAAACATTTTTGGACTGAACCCCTCAAACACCCAGTCAGAATACTAGTTGGCACCAAACCCCCCCCCCCATTTAACCTGTCAAAACATCGGCCAGGAACACAACCTCAACTTCCCACTTCCAATTAGTTTGGGCCTAAAACCAATTTGGAACTTTATTTCTAGAAACTAGGACATTATTGGAAACAGCAGAGACATTGCTTCTCTTCTGGGAGATGCACCTTTCTCTCACAAAAGAACAAAGTCATTATGCGTTTCTTTTGAACACTCTGATCAACCCTTTTTTACTTGAACGTAATGTTAAAGCTGATAAGGGACCAGGCACGTTCACATGTGACTCTTGTGTTGTTTGTAATTACATTCGCATAGGGTCAGAGTTTGTTTTCCAACATTGTAATTTTAAAGTAGCATACCACAGATTTTTTGATTGCCATAGCACAAATTTAGTTTATGCTGGGGTTTGTGACACTTGCAGTAGTTTCTACATAGGTAAAACCTCTTGAAGACTTTCTAGTAGAAAAAAAAGCACTGTGCAGCTATCCGCAACAAGGACTTACGAAACGCATGAAGCGTGCATAATTTATGCTGCACAGACTTCCAAAAGTTTACATTCATAGTGCTTGAACAACTTGATGTTTTTTATGCAGATATTGATACTTTGCTTGGTAGTACATGAACTGAAGTGGCAACTATTGCTTAGAGACGATTCTTTTCCTGGGATTAATGAAACTTTCAATATTAAATGTGTACTGCATTAACTCAGGTAACCCTTGAGCAATATTTCCTGCCTTTAATCTTTGTTTTTCAAAGTTGTTTCTGCCATATTTTTGGTTTGTTTGAATTTTATTACCTTTTTTACCTTTGATAATGTTTACACATTGGTGGTAGTTTTTCTTTTGAAACTAAGACACGTTCGTTTTTTTTTTATAGGTGGAGGTAATTGTACCTAAAACAGCATATAATGCATTGTACACTGCATTCTTATCATTACAATGTTTTTCTGAAGAAGTTCTTGCAACTAATAAAGAACGAAAGTGCTCAACACAAGTTCTGCTTTTTCTGTCTGGAGTGGTGCAAGAAATTTTTATTATATATGTGTATGTATGCATGTATATATAAATATATATATATATATATATATATATATGTGTGTGTTTGTGTGTGTATGTATATATATATATATATATATATGTGTGTGTGTGTGTATATATATATATATATATATATATATATATATATATATATATATACACACACACACACACATACACACACACACACACACATGCGTGCGGGCACACACAAAAAACACAGTTCCCAGTAAGTGGCTAGGGTATGTTCTCACTGGTTTGTTCTTTAATGAAGTCAGTCAGTGCTGCAAAAAAAGGGTGGCTGAGGTCAGCCAATTCAGAGTCGGTGGCTCTTCATGTGAGGTGTGCAGCACAGCAGATATTATTCATGTTTCACCGTTGCAGTCATCACACTTGGGTTGTCTGCCTGCAGGTAGCTTTCAGTCGGCCCGAATACCAGAGACTTAGTATTTCTGCGTCGGTTGCTGTTGCTCCAGGACTGACGTCAGGTCGTCAGGGGTATAAAAATAGTCAGCCGACACCATTACATCAGTCTTTCTTGCCGAGGAGCCTGAAGCAGAAGCAGTTCACACGAGTGCCAGTCGGCCAATTCCTGAGTTTTTCGTTTACGAATTGAGTCATCCTGAAGTCTTCTAAAGCTAAGTACCCCGTTGGGAATGCTTTTTTCTTGCTCTAACCGATGTCAGAAAAAGTTAACAATTGTCTTGCCTGTGGAAATACCACGACGTACCTCACTGTCGGTTTTGTGCCTTTGCGCCGAACCATTCGTCATTGGGCCCTTATTGTCACTAAATACTTCCGTTCTCTATCTCTGTATTCCAAAATGGCTTCGGTAAGCCATCTACCAATATTCCGAAAAAACGTAAGGATAAAGACAGAGACAGACTGCACAGTTCCAAAGCTGCCGACAATGCTTTCATTAAGCTAGTCGCCAGTTAGCCGGTACTCAGTGAGGCACTTTCGCAGCCCCTTATGCCCACTTCAGTGGATTCGCAGGCCTCTACCAAGACCCGTTCGGAATCCAGTATGCTACGAGACTCTTCTTCGACTATGGAACCTGCGGATGTCTCTACTGTGGATGAGTCTGGAGCCACTGAGCAGGCACCGGCTTCTGAGGAAGTTCTTCGCACTACCAATGTTCGACACAAACCGACGACTTCTTTTGCGTCTTCAGTTCTCTCTAAAACTACCGAGTTTCAAAGGCCAAGAGTACGCGCTACACTTCGAAAACCGACGAGCAAAGCACATGCACCTGCTCCCTTGTCACACCATCAAATGCTTAAAATGGCAGAAGACCTTATTATGTTGATTAGGGGAAATCAGCCGTCCCCTGCTAAGTGAAAGAGACCAGTCCCCAGCAGCTTCAACAGACCAAGAGTCTGACGACTCTGAGGTATCTGATTATGAAGATATGCCCTTATCTGCTTATGATTATTCATATGCAGAGGAATCCATTCCCTTTGGCTCTCTTCCAGAGGACTTTTCTTTTGGTGAAGCCTTACATACTTTTAAGAGAGCATTTCCTTTGGGAATACCAAGACTATCCTCAATCCAAAAAGAGACTCAGAGAATTTCTAGATTTGCCACAACATTGGCCTTTAGCAATACCCCTAGCCGTGGATGATGTCTTTATGGAATCCAGTTTAATTCCTGATGCTTTAACCCCTTCTCCTAGGAAACCAGACCGGTACTACAGAGCAACTGACTCTCTCAAATTCCTTTTCAAAATCCTACTGCTGACCCTGAGGTCATCTCCCAGAGGCCTAAAGGTATCATAGCAACTACAGCTAAGAATCCCACCCTTCGGACAGGGATTCCAAAACTTTGGACAGATTGAGTAAGAAAGTTTATACCTCTGCAACTCTCGCCGTTAGGGCTTTGAATTGTCAGTTTCATATACTGAAGTACCAATAACATATTATGGAACTTATTAATCAAACGACAGCTACCTTTACAGACTGCAGAAAATAAAGAATTGCAAGAGCTTATGCATTCTGCAAGCCAAGTCAGCGAGCATACATTGCAGTGTGGCTTTGACGACGTAGAAGCATCTTGCAGGGCAGCAGTCACTGTACTGAGAAGGTGTGCTTGGCTTAAGGAGCAGACCTTGCCAGACCATGTTAAGTCAAAGTTATTAGATCCTCCTTTGAACAAGGACACTCTGTTTGGCACCAAAGCAGAAGAGGTTCTTAAAAAGATGGAAGAAAAAGCTAAATCTATGCAGACAGTCAAAGAATTCTTGCAAGTACAGCCTCCTAGATTCAGTAGGTATTGCCCCTCGAAACATTGGTCCTTTCCATCCCTCTCAAGGCCATCTCAAACTAGACCCAGGGCAAACAGCCCACCCCCCTGACTGCAGTGTCTGGGTATGCAGAGATCTAAGCAATGGAGTGCCTCCACCACTATAGCAGGGCATGCTAAGCCAACCCCTTACGGAAAGAATTCCCATTGACTTCTCAACTCCACTCCCCACCTCTGCCAAACTGCTTGTGCCCCTAGGAGGAAAACTTGCCCATCGTGCAAAAAAATGGATTTCCATCACCAAAGACTGATGGGTCATCAGCATTGTATCCCAGGAGTACAGCTTTTACTTCCACTCACTGCCAACCCCAAAAGGGTTCCCAGACCTTCCTCCAAACCAGTGGGCAGAGGCACAAAACCAAGTTTAGTCCCTGCTGTCTATAAGGGCAATTCATCCTGTTCCTGCAGAACAGATAGGTCAGGGATTCTTTTCTAGATTTTTCCTGGTACCCAGAAAAGAGGGTACTCTGTGCCCAATCCTAGATCTTTCAATTCTCAACACCTTCGTGGTGGTACCAAAATTCAAAATGCTCACCCCTGCAGCAGCTTCTGTCTATGCTAGCCAAAGATGCCTGGTTAGTCACTCTAGACTCAAAAAGAAGCCTATCTGCACATCCCTATAAGGGAGTCATGCAGGAAATATCTACACTTCAGGGTAGGATCTCTGCATTATCCGTTCTCTGCACTTCCCTTTGGCTTATCCACTGCTCCCAGAGTATTCACAAAATGCCTGGCTCCAGCCATTGCTTACTGCAGACAGGGAAATATTTAAACGCACCTGCATTTGGACGACTGCCTGATTCAGGCAGGCAGGCAGGAAATGCTCTTGCAGCACCTGAAATTTGTAGAAAACCTTCTAACCTCCCTGGGGTACACCATCAATGAAAAGAAATCAAAACTAGTCCCCAGTCAAAAGATTGTATTTTTGGGAGCAAGCTTGAACACAGCATCCCAGATGGGATTCCTCTCTGCTGAAAAACAAGCCTATCTGAGAGAATATTTTACTCAAATGGCCACCAGAACCCAGCTATCCGCAAGGAAAATTTTGCAAGCCCTAGGGTTCATGGCCTATTGCATCATACTAATTCCATATGCCAGATTGCATATGAGGAAACTTCAGTGGTACTTAAAAAGTCTTTGGTGCCAACATTCTCAGGACCTGGAAACTGTCATTACTATCATACCCTGTTTAAGGACAGAGTTTCTTTGGTGGGCAGCAGCATGCCACCACAACAAGGGACTGCCCTTTACTCAACCCCACGCCACCCAGACCCTAACCACAGACACATCAGACTATGCCGGGGGGGGGGGCACACATGGATGGCAAGTGCATTTAGGGCCACTAGAGCCCAAGTCAAATTCATCTGCACATCATCCAGAAAGAGATGCTAGCTGTGTAGCATGCCCTGACAGCTTTCAGATCCCTACTCTCAGCAGGACACCTGCTAATAAAAACAGACAATACCACAGTTATGTGGTACATCAACAAGCAATGGGGGAATCCACTCTTACCCACTCTGCTGGCTAGCCATGACCCTGTGGAACACGGCCTTGGACATGCATGTCCATCTGCAAGCTCAATTCCTGCCAGGCAAACAAAACTCACTGGCAGACAACTTAAGCTGAAATCTCCTAGACCCACACGAGTGACAATTTCAGTCCAGCACCGTCAGCCTTCTGATTCAAAAATGGGGGATCCCAGAGGTGGACCTCTTTGCCTCCCCCTGCAATCACCAGCTCAGCAAATTCTGCACCAGGACACCTCACAGCAGGGCCTGGAAAGTGGATGCCCTATCCTTCCAGTGGGTAAATCTCTCAATCTATGCCTTTCCCCCTCTGCCCTTCTCTCAAGAGTATTGCTCAAGATAAGACAGGACAGACCAAGGACAATTCTGATTGCCCCGGACTGGCCACGCCAGCACTGGTACCCACTCCTGTGCAGCCTGTCACCGGTGCCACCCTGGCAACTACACCAGAACCCATCCCCGCTGTTTCAGCAGGGGGGACAGATCTTGCATCCGCAACTGCAAACCCTTAATCTTGCAGCCTGGCTTATTTCTTGAATTCTCCCCCAGTAACCAGCCTAAGCAAGCAGGTGCTGGATGTCATTCTTGAAGCCAGAAGACCCAGTACAAGGAAATCCTATGCTGATAAGTGGAAAATGTACTGCCCTTGGAGTCAATCTAAAGGAGAGGACACAGCTCTGCCCTCTCTGCCCTCTCTGCCTGTAATCCTAGATTTCTTAGCTGATCTACTCCACGGAGGCCTATCCTTCTCCTCCATTAAGATCCATGCCTCTGCCGTTTCGGCTCATTACAACACTGAGCCACATCTCTTCTCTCACCCTCTTAGCAAACAGTTCCTGAGAAGGGCAAACAATTTAAGGCCGCCAAGGAGAGCACCCACCACTGTTTGGGACCTTAACTTTGTACTGGAAAAGCTCACCCCCCCCCCCCCCCCTTGAGCCTTCAGCATCAGCAGAGTTAAAATTCCTGTCTTGAAAAACAGCCTTGCTTCTGGCCATCACTTCAGCTAGAACAGTGACATTTTGTACAAAGAAAGCCACCTCCTGATTAGCTTGTTCAGATAGAAATTACCCAAAGCCTTTACTGGATAATATTTTTGCTGAAGTTTGTGAATCAAGGTGGTCTAAATTCAGACCAGTACTAATGTGTGGTTTACAGCAAATATCCAACTATCAAACATTTTTGGACTGAACCCCTCAAACACCCAGTCAGAATACTAGTTGGCACCAAACCCCCCCCCCATTTAACCTGTCAAAACATCGGCCAGGAACACAACCTCAACTTCCCACTTCCAATTAGTTTGGGCCTAAAACCAAATTGGAACTTTATTTCTAGAAACTAGGACATTATTGGAAACAGCAGAGACATTGCTTCTCTTCTGGGAGATGCACCTTTCTCTCACAAAAGAACAAAGTCATTATGCGTTTCTTTTGAACACTCTGATCAACCCTTTTTTACTTGAACGTAATGTTAAAGCTGATAAGAGACCAGGCACGTTCACATGTGACTCTTGTGTTGTTTGTAATTACATTCGCATAGGGTCAGAGTTTGTTTTCCAACATTGTAATTTTAAAGTAGCATACCACAGATTTTTTGATTGCCATAGCACAAATTTAGTTTATGCTGGGGTTTGTGACACTTGCAGTAGTTTCTACATAGGTAAAACCTCTTGAAGACTTTCTAGTAGAAAAAAAAGCACTGTGCAGCTATCCGCAACAAGGACTTACGAAACGCATGAAGCGTGCATAATTTATGCTGCACAGACTTCCAAAAGTTTACATTCATAGTGCTTGAACAACTTGATGTTTTTTATGCAGATATTGATACTTTGCTTGGTAGTACATGAACTGAAGTGGCAACTATTGCTTAGAGCCGATTCTTTTCCTGGGATTAATGAAACTTTCAATATTAAATGTGTACTGCATTAACTCAGGTAACCCTTGAGCAATATTTCCTGCCTTTAATCTTTGTTTTTCAAAGTTGTTTCTGCCATATTTTTGGTTTGTTTGAATTTTATTACCTTTTTTACCTTTGATAATGTTTACACATTGGTGGTAGTTTTTCTTTTGAAACTAAGACACGTTCGTTTTTTTTTTATAGGTGGAGGTAATTGTACCTAAAACAGCATATACGTACTTGTACACTGCATTCTTATCATTACAATGTTTTTCTGAAGAAGTTCTTGCAACTAATAAAGAACGAAAGTGCTCAACACAAGTTCTGCTTTTTCTGTCTGGAGTGGTGCAAGAAATTTTTATTATATATGTGTATGTATGCATGTGTATATATATATATATATATATATATATATATATATATGTGTGTGTGTGTGTGTGTGTGTGTATATATATATATATATATATATATATATATATATATATATATGTGTGTGTGTGTGTGTATATGTATATATATATATATATATATATACACACACACACACACACACACACATACACACACACACACACACATGCGGGCACACACAAAAAACACAGTTCCCAGTAAGTGGCTAGGGTATGTTCGCACTGGTTTGTTCTTTAATGAAGTCAGTCGGTGCTGCAAAAAAAGGGTGGCTGA
Source organism: Protopterus annectens (assembly GCF_019279795.1). Classification (NCBI taxonomy): domain Eukaryota; kingdom Metazoa; phylum Chordata; order Ceratodontiformes; family Protopteridae; genus Protopterus; species Protopterus annectens. The sequence goes on from NC_056748.1 coordinate 774,865,205, forward strand.
GGTCAGCCAGTTCAGAGTCGGTGGCTCTTCATGTGAGGTGTGCAGCACAGCAGATATTATTCATGTTTCACCGTTGCAGTCATCACACTTGGGTTGTCTGCCTGCAGGTAGCTTTCAGTCGGCCCGAATACCAGAGACTTAGTATTTCTGCGTCGGTTGCTGTTGCTCCAGGACTGACGTCAGGTCGTCAGGGGTATAAAAATAGTCAGCCGACACCATTACATCAGTCTTTCTTGCCGAGGAGCCTGAAGCAGAAGCAGTTCACACGAGTGCCAGTCGGCCAATTCCTGAGTTTTTCGTTTACGAATTGAGTCATCCTGAAGTCTTCTAAAGCTAAGTACCCCGTTGGGAATGCTTTTTTCTTGCTCTAACCGATGTCAGAAAAAGTTAACAATTGTCTTGCCTGTGGAAATACCACGACGTACCTCACTGTCGGTTTTGTGCCTTTGCCATTGCGCCGAACCATTCGTCATTGGGCCCTTATTGTCACTAAATACTTCCGTTCTCTATCTCTGTATTCCAAAATGGCTTCGGTAAGCCATCTACCAATATTCCGAAAAAACGTAAGGATAAAGACAGAGACAGACTGCACAGTTCCAAAGCTGCCGACAATGCTTTCATTAAGCTAGTCGCCAGTTAGCCGGTACTCAGTGAGGCACTTTCGCAGCCCCTTATGCCCACTTCAGTGGATTCGCAGGCCTCTACCAAGACCCGTTCGGAATCCAGTATGCTACGAGACTCTTCTTCGACTATGGAACCTGCGGATGTCTCTACTGTGGATGAGTCTGGAGCCACTGAGCAGGCACCGGCTTCTGAGGAAGTTCTTCGCACTACCAATGTTCGACACAAACCGACGACTTCTTTTGCGTCTTCAGTTCTCTCTAAAACTACCGAGTTTCAAAGGCCAAGAGTACGCGCTACACTTCGAAAACCGACGAGCAAAGCACATGCACCTGCTCCCTTGTCACACCATCAAATGCTTAAAATGGCAGAAGACCTTATTATGTTGATTAGGGGAAATCAGCCGTCCCCTGCTAAGTGAAAGAGACCAGTCCCCAGCAGCTTCAACAGACCAAGAGTCTGACGACTCTGAGGTATCTGATTATGAAGATATGCCCTTATCTGCTTATGATTATTCATATGCAGAGGAATCCATTCCCTTTGGCTCTCTTCCAGAGGACTTTTCTTTTGGTGAAGCCTTACATACTTTTAAGAGAGCATTTCCTTTGGGAATACCAAGACTATCCTCAATCCAAAAAGAGACTCAGAGAATTTCTAGATTTGCCACAACATTGGCCTTTAGCAATACCCCTAGCCGTGGATGATGTCTTTATGGAATCCAGTTTAATTCCTGATGCTTTAACCCCTTCTCCTAGGAAACCAGACCGGTACTACAGAGCAACTGACTCTCTCAAATTCCTTTTCAAAAATCCTACTGCTGACCCTGAGGTCATCTCCCAGAGGCCTAAAGGTATCATAGCAACTACAGCTAAGAATCCCACCCTTTCGGACAGGGATTCCAAAACTTTGGACAGATTGAGTAAGAAAGTTTATACCTCTGCAACTCTCGCCGTTAGGGCTTTGAATTGTCAGTTTCATATACTGAAGTACCAATAACATATTATGGAACTTATTAATCAAACGACAGCTACCTTTACAGACTGCAGAAAATAAAGAATTGCAAGAGCTTATGCATTCTGCAAGCCAAGTCAGCGAGCATACATTGCAGTGTGGCTTTGACGACGTAGAAGCATCTTGCAGGGCAGCAGTCACTGTACTGAGAAGGTGTGCTTGGCTTAAGGAGCAGACCTTGCCAGACCATGTTAAGTCAAAGTTATTAGATCCTCCTTTGAACAAGGACACTCTGTTTGGCACCAAAGCAGAAGAGGTTCTTAAAAAGATGGAAGAAAAAGCTAAATCTATGCAGACAGTCAAAGAATTCTTGCAAGTACAGCCTCCTAGATTCAGTAGGTATTGCCCCTCGAAACATTGGTCCTTTCCATCCCTCTCAAGGCCATCTCAAACTAGACCCAGGGCAAACAGCCCACCCCCCTGACTGCAGTGTCTGGGTATGCAGAGATCTAAGCAATGGAGTGCCTCCACCACTATAGCAGGGCATGCTAAGCCAACCCCTTACGGAAAGAATTCCCATTGACTTCTCAACTCCACTCCCCACCTCTGCCAAACTGCTTGTGCCCCCAGGAGGAAAACTTGCCCATCGTGCAAAAAAATGGATTTCCATCACCAAAGACTGATGGGTCATCAACATTGTATCCCAGGAGTACAACTTTTACTTCCACTCACTGCCAACCCCAAAAGGGTTCCCAGACCTTCCTCCAAACCAGTGGGCAGAGGCACAAAACCAAGTTTAGTCCCTGCTGTCTATAAGGGCAATTCATCCTGTTCCTGCAGAACAGATAGGTCAGGGATTCTTTTCTAGATTTTTCCTGGTACCCAGAAAAGAGGGTACTCTGTGCCCAATCCTAGATCTTTCAATTCTCAACACCTTCGTGGTGGTACCAAAATTCAAAATGCTCACCCCTGCAGCAGCTTCTGTCTATGCTAGCCAAAGATGCCTGGTTAGTCACTCTAGACTCAAAAGAAGCCTATCTGCACATCCCTATAAGGGAGTCATGCAGGAAATATCTACACTTCAGGGTAGGATCTCTGCATTATCCGTTCTCTGCACTTCCCTTTGGCTTATCCACTGCTCCCAGAGTATTCACAAAATGCCTGGCTCCAGCCATTGCTTACTGCAGACAGGGAAATATTTAAACGTACCCGTACTTGGACGACTGCCTGATTCAGGCAGGCAGGCAGGAAATGCTCTTGCAGCACCTGAAATTTGTAGAAAACCTTCTAACCTCCCTGGGGTACACCATCAATGAAAAGAAATCAAAACTAGTCCCCAGTCAAAAGATTGTATTTTTGGGAGCAAGCTTGAACACAGCATCCCAGATGGGATTCCTCTCTGCAGAAAAACAAGCCTATCTGAGAGAATATTTTACTCAAATGGCCACCAGAACCCAGCTATCCGCAAGGAAAATTTTGCAAGCCCTAGGGTTCATGGCCTATTGCATCATACTAATTCCATATGCCAGATTGCATATGAGGAAACTTCAGTGGTACTTAAAAAGTCTTTGGTGCCAACATTCTCAGGACCTGGAAACTGTCATTACTATCATACCCTGTTTAAGGACAGAGTTTCTTTGGTGGGCAGCAGCATGCCACCACAACAAGGGACTGCCCTTTACTCAACCCCACGCCACCCAGACCCTAACCACAAACACATCAGACTATGCCGGGGGGGGGGCACACATGGATGGCAAGTGCATTTAGGGCCACTAGAGCCCAAGTCAAATTCATCTGCACATCATCCAGAAAGAGATGCTAGCTGTGTAGCATGCCCTGACAGCTTTCAGATCCCTACTCTCAGCAGGACACCTGCTAATAAAAACAGACAATACCACAGTTATGTGGTACATCAACAAGCAATGGGGGAATCCACTCTTACCCACTCTGCTGGCTAGCCATGACCCTGTGGAACATGGCCTTGGACATGCATGTCCATCTGCAAGCTCAATTCCTGCCAGGCAAACAAAACTCACTGGCAGACAACTTAAGCTGAAATCTCCTAGACCCACACGAGTGACAATTTCAGTCCAGCACCTTCAGCCTTCTGATTCAAAAATGGGGGACCCCAGAGGTGGACCTCTTTGCCTGCCCCTGCAATCACCAGCTCAGCAAATTCTGCACCAGGACACCTCACAGCAGGGCCTGGAAAGTGGATGCCCTATCCTTCCAGTGGGTAAATCTCTCAATCTATGCCTTTCCCCCTCTGCCCTTCTCTCAAGAGTATTGCTCAAGATAAGACAGGACAGACCAAGGACAATTCTGATTGCCCCGGACTGGCCACGCCAGCACTGGTACCCACTCCTGTGCAGCCTGTCACCGGTGCCACCCTGGCAACTACACCAGAACCCATCCCCGCTGTTTCAGCAGGGGGGGACAGATCTTGCATCCGCAACTGCAAACCCTTAATCTTGCAGCCTGGCTTATTTCTTGAATTCTCCCCCAGTAACCAGCCTAAGCAAGCAGGTGCTGGATGTCATTCTTGAAGCCAGAAGACCCAGTACAAGGAAATCCTATGCTGATAAGTGGAAAATGTACTGCCCTTGGAGTCAGTCTAAAGGAGAGGACACAGCTCTGCCCTCTCTGCCCTCTCTGCCTGTAATCCTAGATTTCTTAGCTGATCTACTCCACGGAGGCCTATCCTTCTCCTCCATTAAGATCCATGCCTCTGCCATTTCGGCTCATTACAACACTGAGCCACATCTCTTCTCTCACCCTCTTAGCAAACAGTTCCTGAGAAGGGCAAACAATTTAAGGCCGCCAAGGAGAGCACCCACCACTGTTTGGGACCTTAACTTTGTACTGGAAAAGCTCACCCCTTTGAGCCTTCAGCATCAGCAGAGTTAAAATTCCTGTCTTGAAAAACAGCCTTGCTTCTGGCCATCACTTCAGCTAGAACAGTGTCTTGAGCTACAAGCACTTATGGCTGTGGAACCCTTCATTATTTTCCATGCTGATAGGGTTTCCCTCATGACTAACCCTTCCTTTATGCCTAAAGTGTCCAGTGTGGTTCTCAACCAATCTATCCATTTGCCAACTTTATTCCGTAATCCTCAAAATAAAGGGGAAAGGATCCTGCACTCCTTGGACGTGCACAGACAGCTCAGATTCTACCTTGATTGGAAATCTGACCAGTTACTAGTCAGCTTTGCACCAGGGGCAGAGGGCAAGGCCATTTCAATGCAAACAATTTCCAAATGGATAGCACACTGCATCCATTTCTGCTGCAAGTACCATGGGAAACCAACCCCCAGGGGATCAGAACACATTCCATTAGGGCAACTTCTACCTCTACAGCATTCCTCAAGGGAGTCCCTACCAGGGACATCCTGGAAGCTGCTACCTGGAGTTCTGTACACACCTTCACCAAGCATTACCACCTGCCTATCTTTTCCAAATCCACGGTGGATTTTGCAACTGCAGTCCTGCAAGGCATAGTAGCCAGCCCCAGCTCTTCTTGACTGCCTCCACCCTTCTTCAGCTTTGGGAATCTACCCAAGTGTGATGACGGCAGCAGTGAAACATGAAGAACATAGTACAGTTGTGTACACTTACCATAAATGTAGGTGTTCGGGTGTATTCGCTGTTGTATTGCTGGTTTCCCTCCCTCCAGGCCCCTTCTCTCTCCTCTCTGTCTATTGTTCACCCCTTTCCCTGGTATTGGTATTTACTTACTGTGGTGGTGGTGCTGCAGTAGCGTTGTCGCTTCACAGTAAGACGTCCTGTTCGATTCTCAGATAAAGCGTCTTCTGTATGGAGGCATGCGTGAATGGGCATACCTTCGTTGAAGGTTGTGCATCAGGGCTGGCAACTCGGTACATAAAAATCTACGGCCAATCATTAGCGGACCGGAGTTCCACTGTGGCGACCCCTAACCGGGAAAAGCCGAAAGATACAACTGGTGGTGTTTTCCACACCACAGCTTCGCTCCCTATTTGGGAGGCTCCTGACATTTAGGGCAAGAAAAACTGACGTAATGGCGTCAGCTGCCTGTTTTTATACCCCTGACGACCTGACGTCAATCCTGGAGTGACAGCAACTGACGCAGAAATACTAAGTCTCTGGTATTCGGGCCGACTGAGGGCTACCTGCAGGCAGATAACCCAAGTGTGATGACTGCAACAGTGAATACACTCGAACATCTACATTTAAGGCAAGTGTACACAACTGTATTTTCTAAGTAAATCACTGCAGAGTAAAGAAAATATCTGGTGAAATACACCAACAATCAGGGCATATTTTCTGTCCAAGGAAAACCAGAAGAAGAAAGTGGCTGAGAAGTTGAGAAAGACTTTCTAAAGGAGACTGACCAATGGATCTAGTGCCTCTGTTGTTAACAGGCCATATTTCAGTTCTCTTTTGAGATTTCATTAAGAAACTGACAAGTAGTAATAGCCAGTGAGGGCTCCAGGTTTCCTTTCTTATAGTGGTGCATTATGAGCACAGTAGCTCTCTGGAGAAGCATGCAGAGACAAAACATCTATGCACAGAAGATACGTAATGTCCACCTCTGTACTAGATAAGCAAAACATGCATCTGATTTTTGTTTATCTTCTTTCCATTCATCACAGATGGGTTCGGTTCCAAGCCCTCGGAACTGAGTCGGCCTTTTTACCAAGCTCACGCCAGCCAAAAAACTCTTCTAAGTCTCTACCCAGAATGCCCTTCCCCCTGTTATCTCAGATCTCGTTTGCCACGTAGACATAAAGCCACGTTTCAGCCGAGCTCTCAGCTAAGTGAAACTTTTTTGATATTTGTGTAAAAATATTTGAATATCTTCATATTTTATTACGCGATTAGTATTTCTAGTATCTTGTCTTCTGTCTGACCTTGGTTTTTCCTCTCTACCCGTAGTTACCGTTGGTACACTTTCAAGTACCATTATTGGTACGGCCTTTCCTCCCTTACCCTTGTGATATTTTTTCAATACCATAGTTGGTATTGTTTAACCTATTAGCTGACTTTTATTCAGGTGTTTCCCTTCCTTTCTCTTTCATACTAGTGTATTGTGATATTTGTGACCTTTTTTTTTGAGCGGCGTTGACTTTGATTATAGTTGGATTATGCAGTTGGCCTGTGGTGTTTTTTATATCAAAATGTAAGATAAGAAGGGTACTTCAGGTTTTAAGCATTGTACTACATGTAAGGGCAAGTTACCCAACAGTGATTCTTATGATGACTTTGTATACTGTTTGGGAGTGTCCCACCTTTCGGTGCAGCCTCCATGTGACATTTGTCTCCCTTCTCAGAGGCCATTTTTGCAATGGAGGTCTCAACCCGTCCTTCTAAGGACAAAAAGAGATCCCACTCTGTTCCTTCTTTACCATTGGGTGCTCAGAGCAAGCCTGGGAAATCAAAGGTCCCAAAGTTATCTTTGGAGTATAAATCTGTCTCTTCAGCTACAACCATCTCAAAACCTTCGAAACCGGTGCACATTTTGGCACCGGTCCTGCCTCAGGCACCTATCATAGACCTTACTATGCCTATTTCAACTTCGGCACCTGTGGCCACTTCAGCTCAGGGCACACCTTCAACTATGCCATTAGTATCCATTTCGAAACTGACCATTTCTGCTCAGAGTGCCACTTCAGCACCGAGCTTTGTACAGACCTCACTTGACTTGACCCTTTTACTTCTGGTCTTGAAACTAGAGACTTTGGTGCTGGCATACCTTCCACCACAGACCCAATACTTCCCCTCCGTAGATCCGTTTCTGGGCCAAGCATGTAGCTCCTTCATTGAACATCCTGACGCCCCGTCCGGAGTATCCACTAGATCCACCAGGAGCCTTTCTGAACATGACGTGGTGTGTCTTGTAGACCAGCTGTTGTTAGCCAGGGGGATTCTCTCACTTTCTAAAACCCAACCACCCGCAGGACTTGGGTTGCCTTATCTACGGAATCCATCTTCCATTCCTCCTTCGACCATCTCGGTTCCAAAGTCTTCTGCTCCGACATCCTTCTTGGAACCCATCACCTTGGCTCCTATGATGCATCTCACTCCTGCTCCGAGTTTGTCCCTGTGGTCTTCGGTTCCCGCTGAACTGGTCCTTCTTCAATCTTGGGATTGGGGGACAAGCACGTCAGCTCGGGGTAAGGAGCCGCATCTCTCCTTGGTTCCATCCTCAGTGCCGATAGCCACTTCTGTGCTGATCCTGCTTGAGGCTCCATCCATGGGGGTGGGTTCATCGGAGCGGTGTGTGACCCCAGTCCCAAGGTTGTCTTTCTCGGTTATGGGCTCCCATCCCTCATTGGGAGGGCCTGTCTTCAGCGTGATGGAGAGGGCTCTTGCTTCTGATAGCACTCCTTTGATGTCGGAAATCCAGTTTTCACCCCCTGAGCTACAGTTGTCACAGACCACCCCCTCCTGGGACACTGGGCAGAGAAGCCGCAGGACACCCCTGTTTAGGGTAACTGCTCTTCCGAGTTCTCCTCAGAGACCTCCACTGAGGAGCCTCCTCGAAAGAAGACATGCAAGAGAAAGCACATGGACTCACCCGAGGAGTCCTTAATGGAAGATACAGATTATGATGATGGTGAAGGGTCCCCATGGTCATCTCCTGATGATGTCTCCTTTGGAGACATCCTGGAAATGTTATAGCAGAGAGGTGACTGGAAGCCCTCCAACCCTTCATCTGAGGAGTCCGTGTTCCTGCAGGCTTTTCGCACCCGGCCTTCTACCTCTTGGGTGACTCTTCCTGCTGACGAGGCCGTCCAGCTTGTCATGCAGTACGCTAGGAAGAACCCTGATTCCACTGAGGTGATCCCTCAGAGACCAGACAAAATTCTTTCCCCTCTCGAGGAGAACCTGCATTTGTCCAAAGGGTTACCACTTGATGCTATGGTTGTGGCGGTGGCCACAAAAAAGGACTTGGCTGAAGAAAGTCCCACTGTCCACCCACCCAACAGGGAGTCCCGGGTGGTGGACAGACTTGGGAAGTGTGTTTTTGCATCAGGGACCTTTGCCATACAATCCCTGAATTATTTGGCACATTTTACTTGGCTCCAGACGGACTTGATCTCTGAACTCTCGGGGACGCTCGCAGGACAGTTGTCTGATGAGATCAGGGGCAAAGTGGCCTCACAGCCTGCAACCCTGGAATCAAAATCCAATTCGTCCATGAGGTTGCTGTTGCATATGACTGAAGGGGCGGCTAGAGCAGCAGGTTCAGGCATTGTTATGAGGTGTCATGCCTGGATGTGCATTTGTAATTTCGCGGACCCCTTCAAGTCTTCCTTTCTGAATGCTCCCATCGAAGCTTCGTCCCTTTTTGGCTCCAAAGTGAAGAACACCCTAACCAGTTGCGAGCAAGACAGAAACACCCTGTCTGCCATAAGCCTATGGTTTTCCAACCCTCAACATACCTTCTCCAGGAATTAGAGGAGTGGAAAGATGTCGCATAAGAAATCTCAGGGTCCCTTCTGTGCTGCATGTGGTGGTGATACTCCCCAAGGCAGAGGGTAACAATTCCGGAAAATGCCGGTATAGACACAGAGGGGGTCCTTGTAACCAAGGCTCCAAGGATTCCTTCTCTGGACAGCCTTATCAGCGCTCCTGAGGAGCAGCCCGATTGCTTACCTCTGGAAGCAGTCGGGGGTCGTTTCTCTCTGCACCAAGCTGCCTGACAATCAGTCACCACCGATCGTTGGGTGCAGAGCATTATCACCAGAGGTTACACCATTCCCTTTTCTTGTCAGCCAAATTTTTCAAGAAAACTTCCCGATGTTCCACCCAGTCAAAGGGAAGAAGCAGCTTCAGAGATTATAAAGCAGTCTCAAAAAATAGGTATCCAGCATGGATCCAGATTTTACTCGAGATTCTTTTTGATGCCAAAAAAGACAGGGGATTGGAGACCCAATTTGGATCTCAGCAGCTTAAACAAGTCTGGCACCCAAACCAAATTCTGGATGGTCACGGTTCAGTTCATTCTCCTCTTTTTAAGAGAAGACGATTGGATGTGCTCTATAGATCTCCGGGATGCATATTACCATATCAAGATGAGCAAATGCTCCAGGAGTCTGCTTCACTTATGGCTAGGAGCCATTCATTATCAATTCCGTGCCCTGCAATTCGGTCTCTTTACATCTTCCAGAGTATTCAAGAAATGCATGGCAGTGATAATAGCTTACTTGAGACCAAAAGGATTCCGGGTGTTTCCATATCTAGACGACTGGCTCCTTACCAACCCCACCGAGCATCTTCTGGTAACAGCACTGCATTATACGTTCTCTCTGGAAAAATTGTTGAGAATAACGATACAGTGAGAGAAATCAAACCTTGCCCCTACACAACAGATAGAGTTCATTGGAGCAGTGTCCAATACTCAGTTCTGTCTGGTATCACTCCCAATTCACAGACTCCATCAGTTGAGGCTTCAACTCCAGGTGATGCTCTCTCAAACAAGTCTCTCTGCAAGGGAAGTTCTTCAGGCTCTAGGTTCTATGGTAGCGTCAATCTCAATAGTGCCTCTAGCAAAGCTACACATGCGGATTCTGCAGTGGCTCCTTCTGTGTCATTGGTTCCCAAACTATCACCCCCTCGGTTACCAGATTCGAGTAACCAACTCCTGCAAACAGGACCTGCTTTGATGGATGAGGCCAGACGTAGAACTTTGGAGTTGTCCATTTCAGTTTCCTCAGCCCACAGCCATTATGACCACGGATGCTTCCCTGATAGGGTAGGGGGGACAATTTCCAGGGAAAGACTGTCCAAGGCACATGGTCCACCTCAGAAGCCCACCTGCATATCAGTGTTCTGGAACTGAGAGCTATGCTGTTAGTGTTGCAGACCTTCCATTTGGCTCTTCCTTCCCGGACAATTGCAATTCAGTCAGACAGTACGTCAGTGGTCTGGTATATCAGCAAGCATGAAGAAGCCAAGTCCTACCCCCTATGTTGAGAAGCCATGAGAATTTGGCAGTGGGCGATAGCTTCCAACCATTTTCTGATAGCAACGCATATCCCGGGGAGTTCCAGTGTGATTGCGGACAAACTGAGCAGATGCACCCTCATGCCTCATGAGTGGTCCCTCAACCCCGAGGTGGCGTCAGCAATCTTCAGCCACTGGGGCCAGCCCTGCTGCGATCATTTCGCCTCCCCCATCAAACACCAAGTGCAGCAGCTATTTCGCCCTACTTCCCCCGGAGAGGGAGTCACTGAGGGATGCTTTTATCTACGATTGGCCCACGGACTTCTTTACACTTATCCTCCCATCCCTCTGATCCCACAATTTCTAAAGAAAGCTCTTCGGTTGAGATGCAATGGTGCTGATCCTCACAGCTCCATTCTGGCCTCGACAAGTTTGGTTCCCCTTCCTTCGGCCTTACCTAGTATACCCGCTGTGGATTCTGGGCCCTCTACCATATCTGATTACTCACCCCCAAGGGCTGAGTCACTCAAATCTGTCCAGTCTCAAGCTGACAGCTTGGTTTCTCCACTTCCACTAGTAGCCAGGCAAGCAAATCTCTCCTCGCCTGTTTGAGACATCATTCTAACCTTTCATAAACCATCCACCAGATGACTATATCAGGATAAATGGAAAAGGTTCTCCATCTGGTCCAAGGATAACATGCTAGACCCGTATTCGGCTCCAGTTACTGCATTGCTTCAATACTTGGCTAAGTGTTTTGATAACGGAGCCTCTGCCTCTACTATGCAAGTACATCTAGCGGCAATTTCCACAGTGGTATAGTTCGCACCTCTCATCGCCTTTGCAGGGCTTTCCTCAAGGGGACCTCTTATGTCAGGCCTCCTGTCAGACAACCCATGGAATCATGGAACCTCACTCTAGTCCTCCAGTCTTTCACCCAGAAACCTTTTGAACCTGCTGTGAAGTGTGACCTAAAGTTTTTGTCTTGGAAATCTTTGTTCTTGGTAGCCATCATGTCTACCAGAAGATTCTTGGAGCTGCAGGCATTGTGTATCAAGAGGCCCCTATCTGGTCTTTCATAAAGACAGAGTATCACTTAGGACGAATCCATCCTTCCTCCCCAAAGTTGTTTCTGAAGTCTCCATAAACTACACCATTGATCTACCAGTGTTTTTTCCGAATTTTGCCAATAGAGGAGAGTACTGCCTTCACTCCTTAGACATACATAGACAATTAAGATTTTGTCTAGATAGGACCAAACTTATCCGTAAATCTGAACAGCTTTTCATCTCTTTTTCTGGGCCCAGAATGTGAGAGGCTGTTTCCAAGGTTACATTATCAAAATGGCTAAGGGACTGCGTATGTTTAATCTATTCCCTCAGTAAGGAACCTATGCCAAAAGTTAAAGCTCACTCTGCTAAATCTATGGCAACATCTCTAGCTTTCCATTCCATGGCTTCCATGGATGACATCTGCGCAGCAGCTACTTGGGCTAAGCCTCATACCTTCATCACTCATTGCAAATTGGACTTGTTCTCCGGAGGGAGAGCTGCCTTCGGCTTAGTGGTACTCAGGAATGTTCTTCCATAAGGGACGCCCATGGACCTCAAGATAAGTTGAGATTCTGTCCTAGCAATGATGAATGGAAAGAAGATGAACAACATCAGGTAAAGAAGTTATGTCTTACCATAATGTTCCATCTGTGTTGTTCATCTTCTTTCATTTATCATTTCCCACCCTCCTTCCCTCTCCAAAGGCTCCTGGGGATGCTTTGGGTCTAAGTGGTGCCCTAGGGTATTTGCACAGAAGTGGCCTCTGCTTTACTTCCTTTTTTCTAGCAAACTCGATCTGAGGTAACAGGGAGAAGGGCATTCTGTGTAGAGACTTAGCTCTAGAGTTTTTTGGCTGGCGCTAGCTTGGTAAAAAGGCAGACTCTATTCCGAGGGCTAAAACATCGGCCTGGAACACAACATCAGCTTCCCACTTCCAATTAGTTTGGGCCTAAAACCAGTTTGGAACATTATTTCTATAAACTGGGAAATTATTGGAAGCAGCAGAGCCATTGCTGCTCTTGTGGGAGATGCACCTACTTTCTCCCACAAAAGAACAAAGTCATTACACGTTTCTTTTGGACACTCTTATCAACCGTTTTTACTTGAACAGAATGTTGATGCTGATAAGACACCAGGCATATTCACATGTGACTCTTGTGTTGTTTGTAATTATATTCACATAGGTTTAGAGTTTGTTTTCCAACACTGTAATTTTAAAGTAGCATACCACAGATTTTTTTGATTGCCATAGCACAAATTTAGTTTATGCTGGGGTTTGAGATACTTGCAGTAGTTCTACATAGGTAAAACCTCTCGAAGACTTTCTAGTAGAATAAAAGAGCACTGTGCAGCTATCTGCAACAAGGACTTACGAAACGCATGAAGCATGCATAGTTTATGCTGCACAGACTTCCAAAAGTTTACATTTATAGTGTTTGAACAACTTGATGTTTTTTATGCAGATATTGATACTTTGCTTGGTAGTACATGAACTGAAATGGCAACTATTGCTTGGAGCTGATTCTTTCCCTGGGATTAATTAACATTTAATATTAAATGTGTACTGTTTTGTTTCAGGTAACCCCTAAGCAACGTTTCCTGCCTTTAATCTTTGTTTTTCAAACTTGTTTCTGCCATGTTTTGCATTTCTTTGAATTTTAGTACATTTTTTTTACCTTTGATAATGTGCACAAATTGGTAGTAGTTTTTCATTTGAAACTAAGACGCATTAGTTTTTTTATAGGTGGAGTTAATTGTACCTAAAACAGCATATATTGACTTGTACACTGCATTCTTATCATTAAAATGTTTTTCTGAAGAAGTTCTTGCAAAGAATAAAGAACGAAAGTGCTCAACACAAGTTCTACTTTTTCTGTCTTGAGTGGTACAAGAAGTTTTTATTATATATGTGTATGTATGCATGTATATGTGTGTGTGTGTGTATGTGCCAATACATACAAGCACGCTCCCCCCACACACACACGTGCGTTTTTGTGTGTGTGTGTGTATACAGATATAGGTATTTATATGTATGTGTGCACACACACACACACACACACACACACACACACACACACACACACACACACACACACACACACACACACACACAGTGTAGCAGGTACCAGTAAGTGGTAAGTCAGAAGGAGGTGACCATAGCATAAAATAATTACCACTTCAAATATTGTGTGCAAATCTGTTGTGCTGAAATTTTGTAAATGTGGATATTATTTTAAGTAGTGCCTTTCTGTTAAGAAAGGCAGGAATCTTCCTTTATTAGTTAAGGTATGTTCTCACTGGTTTGTTCTTTAATGAAGTCAGTGCTGCATAAAATGGGTGGCTGACTTCACCCAATTCAGAGTCAGTGGCTCTTCATGTGAGGTGTCCAGCACAGCAGTTCTAAGTAAGTCACTGCAGAGTAAAGAAAAAAATCTGGTGAAATACACCAACAATCAGGGCATATTTTCTGTCCAAGGAAAACCAGAAGAAGAAAGTGGCTGAGAAGTTGAGATAGACTTTCTAAATGAGACTGACCAATGGATCTAGTGCCTCTGTTGTTAACAGGTCATATTTCAGTTCTCTTTTGAGATTTCATTAAGAAACTGACAAGTAGTAACAGGCAGTGATGGCTCCAGGTTTCCTTTCTTATAGTGGTACATTATGAGCACAGTAGCTATCTGGAAAAGCACGTAGAGACCAAACATCTATGCACAGAAGATACATAATGTCCACCTCTGTACTAGATAAGCAAAACATGCTTTTCTTCATGGAAATTTACTCCTGTAAGCAAATGAAATAGTACAGTAACATTTTCAGAATAATATGCCATGACCCCCAGCTACTGTAAAATATACTTAGTCTTTGATTTTTTTTTTTATTTATTTTAATATGTGTGTTAACTTTGTTAGTTCTGTGAGGCAAACTAGGGGTATTCTCAAGCTAATTATTTGCTCAGGGTCACACAGTAGGCAAATGGAGACACAGAAGCAGCTCATTAACAGCTCAGAGCCTTAATCCTTTGCACTTACTGTCAGACTGACATAATGAATGTAACATTTGTTCTTATAGACTGTTCAGCAAGTCCTTCAGAAAGTTAAACTTGAATTTTCTTGATCTAGGTCTTTGCATACAGATAACCTTCATCTTTATTTTTGCATTCCTACCCCTTTGTAACCAGGATAAGGATGCCCATAATCTTTCCCGTGACACTACCAACAGGCAAAGGTCAATTTACCTGTGTATTTTTTTCTTTACGTAAAAAAAACAGGCATCTGATGTTTTAAATCACATAAGTCACCTGCACTTATTTTGCATCCTCATGAAAACCTGTCACAAGACAAAAAATTATCTAAGCAACAGCACCTTTATATATTCAAAATTTACAGGGCAACCTCATCCTCTATGGTTTTCAATCAAAATTAGCAAGGCAACCTCTACATATGTATGCTGCCAGTAGAAGTTCCTGAAGGCCGGGGCCTTAGGACTGTTACCGTTTAAATAATTTTACTAACTCCCTATCTGCAGCATGAAGGAACAAATGTATATTCCGATTACCTGGTCTTCAGTAGAAACAGTCCATCACTGTGCAGTATATATTTTCAAGCAGAATATGTTTAATAAGTTGTACACTTTTATATCACTTTATCGTGCACCTGTATCTCTAGCAAAATAAAATCAGAAGCTTTGGGGGATGTGAAATAGAGATGTTTCAGGGTGGCATAACATTAAGCAGATTCATAAATGTAGCTGTTAATCCACGCAAGATCTAAACTGCACCCAGAGTTAAGAGCTGAAATGCATAAAGGACCTGTAGGGTTCCAATTTGACAGATGTGTACTGGTGGCAGTTTTACTACCATCAGGAAATATATGCATTTCTTTTTCATTATGGCTATGCCTTCCTTCAGATTTATTTTATTTAATTACTTTCTTAGTGTTTGTCTGATTCTTTTCAAGCTATGACTCAGACCACAATGCAAAAGGAGCTATAGGCAACCAGCTAAGGCAGTCAATATAATGTGCACTTAAAAAAAACTCTTATCCAAAGTACAACTAATATAGAGCACAGAGTGAACATAACAGGAGACCGATTGGTTAATTAGGGGGTATTATTCAAATTTTTTTCTGTTTGTTGTCTAGATAAGCCCACTGTACACATTGTCCCTTTTCAAACGTTACTCAGAAGTCCTGCCTGGTTAAGTGACTTGCTCAGAGTTACAGAGTGGCAAAGTTAAGATGGTAGGAGTCAAACCTTGTACCCTGGTACAGGAAGCAGCAGATTATCAGCTCAGAAATTTAGTTTTCTGTGCTAACTTCCAGGTAGTTCAAAAAGAGCACTGCTAAATCCCAAATACAGAGAGACCAAAGTCAAATGTGGAAAGTCTGACTGGTATATGACCAAAGCATAAACCATTGAATATATCAGTGTGTAAAACATGCTAAAATCCTCATTGTTAGCAACATCACTTTGTTACCTTTCAACTTGACAACATGAGATTGTAAACACCATCAGCTTCCTTTACCCTTGGTCAGTTGTATACTGGACAAGGGTGTATGATTGACGTGTATACTTCCATGAATTGCAACTCAGCAGTCACTGTTTTTAATTGAGAATCACTGCAAGTGCAGTTTTCTGTAAATATGCCAGCAGTAATTATAATTTTTGGGGATTTTCAGTCTTCTCTGAGGTTGTGCAACCCCAGATTAAGAATACAATATTAAGATGTGATTGATTTAAAAGTCTGTCTCCAGAATGAGTCAGCGTTTACTTATGAAACTTTCAGGAAATGTTAATGGCATAATTTTCTGAAGAAAGCACTACTGGAGAGAGTTCTTTCCCTCAAAAAAAGACTAGAAGCTGATGCATCTTGAATTGAATTGAATCTTGACTTATACAAAAGATGAAAATATCTCTCTTTTAGAGAAACACTCCTTTTAGGAATAAAATCACTCCAGTGTGCCATGTTTTTAGTAGCTTTTTTGTTTGTTTTAGTTTACACATTTGTTTTCAGCTGTCTGTATTGTAAAAGTTTCACTATTTTAATATACAAAGGTCATCCTGTCCTTATTTCCACCCTACCATGCTGAGGCTGGTAGGTCTATAGTTGCCTAGGTCAGTCATGGGTCCCCTTTTGAGGAGTATGTTGGCACAAATCCGGTGGAGAGTGTGACATTTAGAAAATGTAATAAGAAGTCAACCGTGCATTGTTTGCTGCTGACAAGAAGACAACCTTAGCACATTGTCATGACCTGTGGAACTGGAGTTTTTGACTTGGAGAGACTGCATAGTACTTGCTAAGCTGTAATTTTAGGCGGTGGTATAAACACATTAATATGCTGTGGATCATTTTCGGGGATAGCGTACAAATTTTTAGCTGAATTTATCTGCTGATATGTTGGGAAGATTCTCAGGGGTTGATGTGATGTTATTTTGCATTGTCAGAGCATTGCTGGTTAGTATTTATTAGATTTGTGACATAGCTGAAGAAGACTGTATGGTTATCCTAAGCATAGATTTTGGTTATCAATTCATACTTGTTCTTGGAATTGGTTTAGTTTCTAAGTTCTTTGTTGATTATGGCATTACAGGCCAAGACTTTTTTCCTCATATTTCATTGTTTGTTCATACAGAGGTGTCACCAAATGGATTTGTTGTCAAATATGGCACTATATTTATTTCATATGAGTACCAAAGCCTCAGTAGTAGCTTGGAGGTGGGATTAGAATTTATGCATGAATATTGCAGTGTGTAAAGCAGGGGCATCTAGATAAGGAGATTGTTTGAATTTCATAATGTCATCAGTTAGCTGCAGTAGCTTTATCTTAGAATAATCTTTGAAGCTGGAAGGATTTTTTGGTGACTCAGGTCTCACACCAAGAGTACATGTTATTGTATGATGGTTAGAATTGACCAGTTATTTGCTAACTGTGTGCTCTGAGCATAGTAGACAATATTTTTAAGAACCTGATCTAATATTTTTGAACTCCTGTCCGGAATTTGGTGTAGCTGGTTAAAGATTTTTGCATTAATAAAATCCTGGAATCTCTGCACATGCTTGTTTGTGGGTGGTGTAGGTTCTCCAGTTAATGGAGAGGTGGTTGAAGTCACTGGGTGAATGGTGTCAGTTTGTTAAAGAATACCCTATGGTCTGCCTGTGTCGTAGTTGGGATATATTAATTGTGTCATGTGCTACAGGTATTGACATCAGTTGCGCAAATGAGCTGAGCACTACTGCGTAGCACCATGCAAATATGTAATAAGGTAAAGTTAACCATTTTAATTTAACTGCTTCCATGGCTGATTGTACACATGAAGGGATTTTTACAGTGGCAATGCAGTGGGTGGAGGGTTCTAATCCCCTGAGGGTTCTGTGCTGTTTTACAGTGTTCAGGTTTGTAGTATGCAGATTTGTAACATACCTTGAAATGTGCGTGTGTGTTTTGTTACATTTTTAGTCCTAGTGATTCTGTAGCTTACCTTGCTAATGAACTGGAAGAGAGATTTTCTGTAGGAAACACATTAGTTCATATCCCTTGAGACCTGTCTTTGTCTCTCTATTTTTTTTGCTGTCAGTCTGCACATGTGTTATATTCTCTTGAAAT
>NC_056748.1:774885858-775008358 GCF_019279795.1 Protopterus annectens
GCTCTTTTTGGCCATAGTTTTTGACCACTAAAATTCAGTACCTGCATTTATTTCTAAATACAAGTATGCACTGAAGACCAATACTGGTACAATACATGAGTTTACATCACATTGGTACTTGAGTAATTAGTTTTTTGCAGTCAGGGCAAGCCAATTTTGTGTCTTAGTGTTATTTTATTCTATGTTATAATAGTGTAAACCTGCCCAATCACCACTTATGCCTAAAATGAGCTCTGACATGTATTCAGAAAAAGAAGAGTGTTTAGCATGTGCGTATATGACCATTTTTGTAATATTTTTTACCACACTCAAAGTTGATCCTGTCAAAATAAAGTTCTGCCCCTTTCCAGTTATCCCCAGTCATTGACTTCCTTCCTAATTCCCTTTGCTGTGAGGTCACCAGCCACCACTACCGGTAACCTAATCCTCATTGGCCTTGTCATTTATTGCCATAGAAGCTGGGATTGCCTGCCTGCTGGCAGTGTAAACAAACAACATTTCAGTGGAATTTGATGTCTGTAAGAGAATTGGGTATACTGAGGCCGTATCAACTAGAGAGAGGAAAATATACCATTTTTCCTCTTATAGGTAGAGTCAAAACAGTGCCTGAAATCTTGAAACAAACTGTGGAATAATTTGTGTCATGCCTTTGAATGAACTTAAATATGCATGTGTGGAGTGGTGTCTGGTTTCTCTTCTCCATTATCATCAATAAACCTTCCCTCTCTCACTGAAGGAGGATGTTTCACTGAATCCTACCTTACCTGTGCTGGCTTTTCATTGACTTCACCTTTTCTGAGTTTGCCGGTTATATAAACTCCACAACACTACCATTGCCATGGTGGGGCAACAGCAGCAATCAGCTATGTGGAATTTTATCTTTATTGTCCCATGCTTTCTGTCATCACTTGCTGTCTGTCACCCATCATTTTTTTTTTGGGGGGGGGCTTTTACCACCACCCATTTGTCAATCAGCAGCCCCCTCTTAGCCAGGTAACCAGGAAGGGGTGGTATTTAGACAGCCATCAGGGGCAGTTCATATTTTTTGTTATTTTCTCCCCTGCCCTAATGCATGCAGTTGGCTAGACATGGGGAGCGGAATGAAATTGGCTATCCACAGAGGACATCCCCTAACTTCCACATGGGGCATTCCCTCCAAGTGGCACTAGCTTTCACGATAGAGCATGAGCAGTTGTCTTTTCCAGTCTCCACCTGGGAGATTCCAAGTCCTAATGTGCCTCCGAGTGCATGCGAACCCTTCCTGTCCCCCTCGTAAAAGCAAGCAGGCTATGCCCCTTTACTGCTCTCCTCGTTGAGTGGTACATCAAGTGCTGGGGCTGGGCAGGGATCCCAGTGAGAGCTGCATCCCTTTGTGGCACAGAGCAGAGCACTTAGTTACTTTCTCACTTATCAAGTTAAAGAACCCTTTTCAGCCATGACCACCCAAGCTTGAAGACACTAAGCTTTAATACAAACACTTTTGCTTTTTAAGTTGTATAATACCTGTTACAGGTATTGTTTACATAAATGTGATACTTTCATAAAGTAAAAAAAAAGAACACGCCTTCAGACCATAAGGCAGATAAATGCTAGTCAGTGGTGTGATGAATTTTGCTGTGTGATGATTCCATGCCTTGTAGGAGCAGACCATAAAATGGAGCCAACTTAAGTGTTTTCCATTTTCTCTGTAAACACTCTAGTTAATTTTCTTGTTTTCTGTCTGCTTTGTAAATTTAAAACTGAAGCACATATGTCATCATAGAAAATGAAATGTTGACTCCCTGCATGTGTCACGTAAATGATAAAAAATGAGTACTAAAAGAGATTGTGACTCTAGCTTAGACATGGATAATTCATTTTGTTGCTGTAATTTAAGATATGTTTAGCAATAATAGTATTTCAACTTTCAGTCTTGAGGGAAGCATTGCATGATTTACATTATTATTTACATATATTCAGCTTGCATGTGTCCCAAACCCAGAGATCTCAGGATTTGTGGTATCAGATGCCCCAAACGTCTTTTAATGTGACCCATCGCCTTGTGTCTGATTTGTTTTCTGTCCACTCTGGTGGAACGGTATATGTAGCATTCTCAGCTGGACTTCACTAAAATAGTCTACTGAAGACCAACACTTATTGTAAGGAAGACTAATGTTTGATTCATTGAAAATCAGCTAAAGTAATATTTTACTTATCAGCATACCTGATGGTCTCTTTCTAACAGCTGTCTCCCAAGTGAGAGGTTTTCATCAGTGCTGAAAGCTTCAAAAAGCTGTCCCCAGAGGAAGCTGTCAGAAAGGTCAGTCAGTTCATTTCCCTGGCTTGCCATTGTCACTGTTTACCCAGACAGTTTTCAAATCCGTCAATAAATTAGAATTTTAAAAAGTCAAAAGCATGTAGTAAGGAAAGTTGACTGACTGCGGTGTTACATAAAGATAAACTTATCTGTTTTGTTGTCATAAAAAAGTTTACGCTTTTTTTTTATTTTATTTTAAAGAGCTGGCTGTCATCCCGACAGTGCTGTCACAGTAAATCCTCCCATTTGCTTATTCTTTTCATGTTGCTGTCTTTATTCTTTAGCGCCTCACATCAGCTAAGACAGGGAGACGTGGATGCCCCCATAGCCTTGGAGTTAATCAGGCTGAGCTTTGCCCTCAAGAAAGGCTAACAGTATTTATTTGCTTACCGATGGCCTTGTGAAAGTCAAGGAAAAACATAATTAAGAAATCAGTCTTGGATTTGTCCAGTAGCAGAGTTAAATATGTTCACACATTGTGTTGGGTGGTGAATGCATTTTAACAGTTCCTGTTTTAATTAAGCTAAGCAAAACTAAACAAAGTATCCCATTTTTTCATTTATTTTCCGGGTGTAATCAGGTTGTTCAGGGGATATGCCATTGAACAGTCTCCTTTATGATCCATAATACAAGTAAAAACCCATATATTCTGATCAGACTGCATTCCCCTGATTTGTTTAGGATTATGCACCTGCAGTTAACATTTACACATGTAGCTGACTCTCTTAAGACTGCTGTCACTGCACTGCACGTCTTGTAGAGATCATCTCATACTAAAGTTGCTCTTTAGTCATTTAGTCAAATTTGACTCTGCAGCCTCAAGGACTTAGACCTGTAAAGAACTGTCTGTTTAATATGTTCTTGAAATTCATGCCTAGTACGTCAGTAATGCTGTCCATCTACCTTAGCCTCTGCTACACTCTTCTTTTGCTTTCAGTTGTTCCTGACATCAATGTCCTCATTGATTCCTTTCATCACATTGCGCGACCAAAGGATTCAAGGTTTTGTTTTACTATCAGGCCTTCCATTGAGCATTCTGAATTCATTGCATTAAGTATTGACTAATTCGGTCTTCTTGTAGTCCACATATGTCTTTTAAAACAATTTTCAAAATACTCACAGCAAACTTTGAGCATGCTAAGTAACCACTGCAGGCCAATGGAAAGCATTCTAAATGTGGTAAATTGGTACTATGAACTTATGAGGGAAAATAAATACCTATTTCCCTATGCAAGTAAATGAGGGAAAACGGTGCTACCATTTGCCTTTTCCAAAGTAAAAATTACTGAGCACTTTTGTCATGCTGAGTTGTCTTCCAGAGACACGTAAAATTATCAGACTCAGTAATACTGCCTTTCTAAGGCCCCTGTTAGATGTTCTTTGTGTTTCACTGTTGCAGTCATTACATTTGGGTTATCTGCTTGCAGGTAGTCTCAAGTCAGCCTGAATAGCAAAGTCTTGGGTCCTGCGTCGGTTGCTGTCCCTTCTTCCATGATGTCAGGTCGTCAGGGGTATAAAACATGCAGCCAACGCTATTACATCAGTCTTTCTTGCCGTGCGGTGCCCGAAGCAGAAGCAGTTTGCAAGTGCCGGTCGGCCGACTACTGAAATTTTCATTTTCAAGTTTCAGAATCGAAGTCTTCAACTAAAGCCAAGTACCCCGTTGGGGAAACTTTTTCTTGCTCCTTACCGATGTCAGTAAAAGTTAATAATTTCATTACGTGTGGAAAGCAAATACCTCATAAAGATTTTCATTCATACTGTATTCCTTGCCTAGGCCCTGACCACGACATACCTTGCTGTCGATTTTGTGCTTTATTTTATCAGCGCACTGTCTGTCATCGGTATATTTTCGCCTCTAAATATTTCGGTTCTCGGTTTAATTATCCAGAAATGTCGTCTGTTAGCCATCCGACTACCGAGATTCCGAAAAAATGCAAAGATAAAGACAGGGACAGGCCACCGAGGTCCAAAGCTGCCAATGATGCTTCTCCTAAGCCAGTCGCCAGTTCGCCGGTACTCAGTGAGATGCTTTTGCAGCCCCTGATACCAGCTACTTCTGATTCACAGGCCTCTACTGAGACCCATTCGGAGTCTGGTATGCCGCGAGATGCTTCAACTATGGAACCAATGGATGTCTCTACCTTGCATGGGTCCGCTGTGCAGGCACCGGCTTCTGAGGGTGTATTCAGGCCTATGGACTTGCATATTAAACTGATGCCTCCTTCTTTACTTAGGCCTAAATCTCGATCCATGCCTAACAAAATGACGACAGACCACATGCTCAGGCCTCTATGCCTAGAAAACAAATGATAAGAATGGCTGAAGATCTAATAACTCTAATCAGGGGTAGCCACCCCCCCCCCCTTCTAAGAGGCCTAGGACTGAAGTTGATTATGAATCTTCTGAGCAGGATTCTATTGTTTCTGATTCTTCTGATGATCTGGATTTGCCCTTATCTACTTATGAAGATACTGATGCAAAGGACTCCATTCCCTCTACTTCCCCTCCTGAGGATGTTTCTTTTGGGGAAACCTTACATAATCTAAGGGAGCATTTCCACTGGGAAAGCCAGGATTTTTCTGATTCAAAAAAGAGGCTTGGGGATTTCCTTCTCCTACTTCAGCATAGGTCTTTAGCTATTCCTCCTGTACTAGACATTGTTGATGATGCTTTTTCGGAATCTAGTTTGGCCCTTGATACCCTGCCTCCTGCTCCCAGAAAACCTGCTCGATAGATACTACAGGGTCCCTGAGTCCCACAAGTTCCTTTTTAAAAATCCTATTGCAGATCCAGAGACTATTTCACAGGGGCCCAAGGGCATTAAGGTTTCTACTGCTAAAAATCCTACCCCTTCTGATAGAGACTCCAGGGCGCTGGACAGGTAGGGTAAGAAGGTTTACACTTCTGCAACCTTGGCCATTAGGGCTTTAAACTGCCAGTTTCATATGTTAAAGTATCAGCAACATGTTATTGGACTGCTTAAACAGAAAATTATGTTGATTCCTAACTGTGTGGAAAATAAAGAATTACAGGATTTAATGCATTCTGCTGAACAAGTTGGAAAACATACTTTGCAATGTGGTTTTGATTCGTTAGAGGCTTCTTGCAGGGCTGCTGTTACTGGGCCTGTGCTCAGAAGGCATGCTTGGCTTAAGGAGCAATCTTTGCCTGATCATGAGAAAGCTAAGTCTATGCAAACTGTGAAAGATTTTTTAAAAGATCAGCCTCCTAGATTTAGTAGGCACTGGCCCTCTAAGAATTGGTCCTTTCCAGCTCCTTCCAGGTCTTCTCAAGCCAAACCCAGACACAGCAAAAACCCCAGGTTTCAGTCCCAGGGGACACACAAAACTAAGCAGTGGGGGCCTCCACTTCCAAATCTGGGAATAATAAGACTCTCCCCTATGGTAAACTGTCTCAATGACTTCCTTTTAAAATTTCCAAGCACTTATCAACTGACTTTCCCTTTGGGGGGAACGATTGTTCTTCATGCAAAGAATTGGGAACTCGTTACCCAGGACAAATGGGTTTTAAATATAGTGTCCCAGGGATACAGATTTCACTTCCACACATTGCCAAAACCAAGCTGGTGGCCGGACCTACCCCCAAATCAGTGGGCAGAGGCCCAAAAACAAGTACTTCCTCTCTTAAGCATGGGGGCTATTCATCTGGTACCAGAAGAGGAAAAGGGACAAGGTTTCTACTCAAGACTTTTCCTGGTACCCAGAAACGACAATTCATGGGGTCCTATCCTGGACCTGTCTACTCTAAACACCTTTTTGGAGATTCCAAAATTCAAGATACTTACTCTTCACCAGTTACTTCCTATGTTAGGCAAAGATACCTGGTTGGCAGCAATAGATTTAAAAGAAGCATACCTGCACATCCCAATCAGAGAATCTTGCAGAAGATACCTACGCTTCAAAGCAGGCTACACGCACTATCAGTTCTCTGCACTGGCCATTGGCTTATCTACTGCGCCCAGGGTTTTCACAAAGTGCCTAGCTCCAGGTATTGCATTTTGCAGGCAAAGACATATTCAGATATACCCATACCTGGACGATTGTCTAATTCAGGCAGAAAGCCAGGACATACTTTTGAATCATCTGGCCTTTGTACAAAGGGTTCTCACTTGTCTGGGGTACACTATAAACGAAAAGAAATCACACCTGGTACCCTGTCAACAAATTATCTTCCTGGGAGCAAGCTTGAATACAGCTTCCCAGATGGCTTACCTCACGCCAGAGAAACAAATTCATTTGACAACCTACTTCAAACAAGTGACCACAAAAACCCTACTATCTGCAAGAGAAATACTGCAAGCCTTGGGGTTCATGGCCTTCTGCATTCTTCTAATTCCATATGCAAGACTGCATATGAGGAAACTACAGTGATATCTAAAAAGCCTGTGGTGTCAGCATTCTCAAGACCTAGAAACAATGATTCCTATCATACTTTACCTACGCCTAGAGTTCCTTTGTTGGGCAGAGGCCTGCCACCAAAACAAGGGACTGCTTTTCACACCAACCCCTGCCACCCAAACCCTAACAACAGACACATCAGACTATGCATGGAGGGGGGCTCACCTGGCAGGGAAGTGCATTCAGGGCAAATGGAACCCAAGTCAAATGCACCTGCATATCAATCAAAAAGAAATGTTAGCTGTACAGAATGCTCTGACAGCCTTCAAGGACCACATTCTTTCAGGACAAACACCACTGTTATGTGGTACATAAACAAGCAGGGGGTACACATTCTTACCCCCTCTGCAGACTAGCCATGGCATTGTGGAACACAGCCTTGAGCTACCAAGTGCACCTTCAACCTCAATTCCTGCCAGGAAAACTAAAAACACTGGCAGTCAGACTAAGCAGAAAACTCATGGACCCACACGAGTGAAAACTGGAACCAAGGATTTTCAACATGTTGACAAGCAAATGGGGGAGCCCAGATATAGACCTGTTTGCCTCTCCCCAGAACTACCAGTTGGACAAATTTTTCAGAGGGACTCCCCACAAACAAGCCTGGAAAGTGGATGCTCTGTCCTTCAGCTGGAAAAACCTATCAGTCTATGCCTTCCCCCATTTGCCTCTGCTTTCCAAAGTACTACTAAAAATCAAACAGGAGAAACCAAGGATGATTTTGATTACTGCGCCAACACTGGTACCTCCTCCTGTGCAGTGTGTCATGGTTATCTCCATGGCACCTGCCTCAGACTCCTTCCCTGCTGTCTCAGCAGGAGAACCAGATTCTGCACCCTCAGCTTCTAACACTGAACCTTGCAGCCTGGCTAATTACTTAATCTCTCCTTTACCATCCATCAGCAAACCTGTGATGGATATCATTTTAGAGGCAAGGAGGCCTAGTACTTGAAAATCTTATGCTGAAAAATGGAAAAGATTCTGTGCCTGGAACTAGTCTCAAGGGATGAGCACAGCAGCGCTCAATTTACCTCAGATTTTACGGTACTTAACTGAGATGCTTCACAAGGGCCTGTCTTTTTCCTCCATTAAAATCCATGCCTCAGCCATTTCAGCTCATTATAACACAGAACCTCCTCTCTTCTCTCATCCACTGCTCAAGCAGTTCCTCAGAGGGGCCAAAAATTTGAGACCACCCAGGAGAGCTTCAACCCCAGCCTGGGACCTTAACTTTGTCTTGGAGAAATTCACTCTACCTCCTTTCAAGCCAGCTGCTACTGTAGACTTAAAATTTCTTTCTTGGAAAACAGCTTTCCGTTTAGCAATCACTTCAGCTAGAAGGGTATCTGAATTACAGGCTGTTATGGCAGTGGAGCCTTTCATCATCTTTCATGTGGACAAGGTGTCCCTCGGAACCAATCCATCCTTCATGCCCATGGTGGTTTTCAGTGTGGCTCTTATAATCAGTCCATTCATTTGCCAACCTTCTTTCCCAATCCACAGAATAAATGGGAACGGATACTGCATTCCTTAGATGTGCACAGACAACTTAGATTCTTCTTGGACAGGACTAAACCTCAAAGGAAATCTGAACAACTGCTGGTGGCATTTGTTGCCGGGGCAGAGGGGAAGGCTTTTTCAAAGCAAACCATTTCTAAATGGATAAGCCATTGCATTAATTTCTGCTGTAAGCACCATGGAAAACCCATCTCCCAGGGGATCAGACCTCACTCCACCAGGGCTGCATCTACCTCTACAGCCTTTCTCAGAGGTGTCCCTACCAGGGACATCCTAGAAGCTGCTACCTGGAATTCTGTACATACTTTCACCAAGCATTATCATTTGCCAATTTTCTCTAAATCCAGAGCTGGCTTTGTCACTGCAGTCTTGCAGGGCCTTATAGCTGGCCCTAATGCTATCTAAATTCCTCCTCCCAACCATAGCTTTGGGAATCTACCCAAATGTAATGACTGTAACAGTGAAACACGAAGAACATAGTACAGTTGTGTACACTTGCCATAGATGTAGATGTTCAAGTGTATTCACTGTTGCAGTCCTGGTTACCCTCCCTCCAGCCTGCTAACTTCTTTTGACTATACCTCTACTTTCCTTTACTATGCTTAAAAGCCTTTTTGGTGTATTTGCTTTTTTGTTGGAGGTATATATTTGTACTGTTATATTTAATTGCTTCCCATTATGGGGGCACCTGACATCTGGGGCAAGAAAAACTGATGTAATGGCGTCACCTGCATGTTTTATACCCCTGATGACCTGACGTCATGGAAGAAGGGACAGCAACCGACGCAGGACCCAAGACTTTGTTAATCAGGCCGACTGAGGGCTACCTGCAAGCAGATAACCCAAATGTAATGACTGCAACAGTGAATACACTCGAACATTTACATCTGTGGCAAGTGTACACAACTGTACTTTTCCTTTGTATATATTCTGCTAGCATTTGTTTCTCTTCTCAGTCTCCTTTCATTCTTCCCTGAGATACATTTCTGCCATTGTGTTCTTTTGTTCATATGGAACTTCTGAGTTCTTATGTCGAAGGAATACATTTTATCTGTCTACATTACATCCATAGTATGTTTTATATGTTTAGACTGAATGTGCAACTCCAACTTTTTAACTGTATTTTTAAGGTTCCAATTTGCACTATATTCCATTCAGCAGACACAGCAGATTTGTTGTAAGATTGGATCCCTACCTTTGAGATCTAATGGTTATTGTTCATTTTTTCTGCCCCTTTACTTATGCTACAGTATAATTTAAATGCATTTTGTTATCATGGATCACCTCTTTGCTCTTACTTTGACTAATGCTGTTATATTATAGAGCTGTACTTCTCAGGTCTTTGAAAAACTTAACCAAGTCATCATTCTGGTAAAATAAATACATGGATATGTATTTTCTGAACCAGCTGACTCCTAGGCCTTCTATGCAAGTTGATAGACCACTTGTAAGTCATTTAGAAATAGTAATTTCTTGCATGTTTAATGTTTTTGAGTTTTGCCCATAGTTGTAAAAATGCTGTATCCAGTTTCTCTTTTACTTAAGTGTAGGTGTTCCATTTTATTGTCTGTTACACTTAATACATCTGAATGAGTCATTTGATCTTTTAGTTACTATGTTTGAGTACATATTTATGTCAAAAAATATGCATCAGTTATTTATTTTCTGTGGCAAAAATAAAAATTGATTAGGTGTTAGCTTTTATTCATATCAATTTTTTTTCTGTATACTCACATTGCTAACTCTAAGACCCCAACCCCAGCAAAACCAAGCATTCCAGCTGGAATTCCCCAGCCATATTGATAAGCTGTTTATTATGTTGCTGCTAAAGTTGTATTTCATTGCTTCTTAATAGACAGATACTGTCCCTGTGGAGCTCCCATTAACAGTGTATGATGCCAGCGGTTTTCTTTATTCTTTGTTGTAGCAACTGCCGTTAAATGCACAGTTGCAGTACTTCTATCTTTGTGCCTTCCACTTTCCACCTTTATGCAAATTGCAAAATTGCAAGGGTTTCTCCATATACCACATGCATGAGCATTATGCATATTGTCAGAGGCAGACCGTTCAGCTGTATTGCAACTTTTTAATACAAATGAGGCAGTAATGGCTAACCCACAAAATCAGCAATAATGTAACGTCTGAGTACTGTTATTAATAACGGCATAGATTTCGAGCTCAGACAGTACACAAGTAAGAAATGTGTGAACAGTAATACTCTCATATCCATTTGCTTTCAGATGGAAAATGAATCCTGATATCTCATGGCAATGTTTTTTTTTTTTTTTTTTTTTTTTTTATAGCGAGTGTTTTTAACATTTTCAGAGCCACCCAGTATTGTGACATCTGAAACCAGTACTCTGAAAAGAACTTCAGAATTGTCCTTCGCATATCAGGCTTAAGGCATGACAGTCCCCTTATTGATAGCTTTCATTTTGCTATTGTGACCTATGGCTTTGTACTTCACACTATCCCCGTTCATTGTTACTGGAAACTTGTGTTATGAAATGCCGTATAGTATAGGATTGCATGGCTGTGCCATCCAATAATTTTCCGACATATTATTAAACTACATATGTGTGTGTGTGTGTGTTGGGGGGTACTTCCCAGTTTGTGTGTGTGTGTTTATGACATTTTACATATTTTTTCATTTACAATTTGTGTATGTAATGTATCTTTTGTGTTTACACTTTTCCTTCTCTTCCATTTTCCCACTTTAGAGCACTTTTATTGATAAAAGCTATTTATGAAAATGTGTTTGGAACTTCTTTGAAATGTTTAGGTCCTAGGGGGTCTGAGAAGTTGATGGGTGCATATAATGAAATGATCATTTAATTTGACACACTTGGCTCAGTTTACTGTGTCATTATGATATTTATATGAGTGTATATTTTGAGAAGTATGGGGATATTTTGTGTGCAGTAAGTTTGAGTTTGTGCATGACCAACTTCATTTTCATGTACACTTACTATGCAGGACATGTTGCTATGTGATGTTTGTACGTTGCATATTCCATTTATCCAATCATTTCTTTTTTGGCAGGATGTACTTTTTAGTGTTGTAATGACGTGCTTCTTGGAGAAAAAAAAGATGTAGTATAAAATAATTTTTTTTTTATTGCATATTTGAAAATTAGAAAAAAAAACCTGTAAAAGCAGCTTCATTGCATAGAAATTTTGGCCCTGACTACCCAGGTTTATTTAGCAACCCAGGAGGTGGAGCCAACCGAGCAGGGGATAGATGTGATTGCAGTTGTAGGTTGCCCCATCCCTGGGGGAGGATAGTGGCCGAGTCTGATACAAGAGCATGCCCAGGGCAAAGCCCAGGAATACAGCACTTGCATAAGGACCCTGAGGAACTCAAGTTCATAAGAGTGAGCATACACCTTAGCTGGAACCATAGGTGTCTGGAAGTGTACATTTACACTAGATCCAGTATATCAGGCATTGAACAGAGTGAGCATTTAAAGTCCTAATCCTTGCCACCCTGCCACTGATGTCTAAAGATGGGACATTAAGTGCAGCAGTAAGAAGTAAGGAATAGGGAGTGGTTGTGGAGGCAGGGGACAGGGAAGAAAAATTTAATTTGGAACAACAAAAAAAAAAAGATTAGAGACTCTAACAAGTGAATGTAAGTGAATCATCCCACTATTTGTAGCTAATTGGTGTGTCAGGCATTGTTTCATTTACACTGTCCTGGTATTTTTGTTTTAAAGTTATTCACTTTTATTTCAGATATGGGAAAACCTGATTTATTTCAGGAAAGTTATGGAGAATGTGTATAGTATGCGTTTTCTCATTTTTTGTGTCTGTCTATATATCTATATATATGTATACGTATACATATATATATATATATATATATATATATATATATATATATATGTGTGTGTGTGTGTGTGTTACCATTGAATGATCGACACGCCGAAATGTCGACAATAATATGGCAGAGACCATATCATCGATATTCGGAATGTCAAACATTCAAAAACGAAATAAATACACACGTTAAAAACTAATAAAATATTGCTAGCAGGGGGGGCAAGCCCCCCTGCACCCACCATAACTTAAATATATCAACTCCGAGATCACACTACAGTGCAGGAATGGGAATCTCTCCATTCTGCACTATAGTGAGATGCCAGTTCCGCATTGTCGAAATTGCGAATGTCGATCATATGGTTTCGACCATATGACTGTCGACATTTTGCAGTTTCGACAATGTGAAGGGGACCTATATATATATATATATATATATATATATATAAATATATATGTGTGTGTATGTGTGTGTGTATATATGGATATAGATATATATATATATAGATGTGTGTGTGTGTGTATATATATATATATATATATATATATATATATATATATATATATATATATATATATATATATACATATACATATACATATATATGTGTGTGTGTGTGTGTATACAGAGAGAGAGAGAGAGAGAGTATTGTGATCACTGCTTGCTGGACTGCAGCATTGTATAGTGCTTCAATAAGATAGTATTGTTCTCTGTTGAATAAACACTGTTGTTAAGCTCAACCTTCTTTCTTACTTAAGGTTATTATTCTCTCCCTAGCTCCCAGGCCTGCTTAACAGCACATCCACAGTATTACAGAAGTACACTGTGAACGGGCACCTTCAAGCACAGCTCCGGTGATTCAGAGCAGCTTCTAAAGTGCAACTAGTGTATGTCTCTACTCCTTTTGGATATACTTATTTATCTGCCCTAATTGGGGAGCTCACTGCTAGGACCCCTCAGTTTCTTGCTACCCTTCTTTCTTTCTACCCCACTCCTTCACCTGATAGTTCTTTCTCTTTTAATTCCCTGTAAGCTTCCCCCCTCCTCTTTGACCTACTCTCTCTGTTATATACACCTTCTTCAATACCATTACCTTACTTTTGATATCTCTTCATTCCCAAGGTATAGCAGCCATTACTCTCACCTACATGCATTTAGTATCTTTCGAGATAGTTTATTTTGCTAGTGTCTCTAGGGGCAGTCCATTCCAAGGGTGGGTGCTACTTACTCCGTTCGCTCTCTGCTCCGGGCTGACTCCACTCCCCTACCCTACCCTCATTCCCACCCACTCCCAGTTCAATTAGACTTATAGTTGCTGGCCACTCCCATCTTAACTTACACACCCACTCAGTCATTCACTTCACACCTTCAATCCCCCACTCAATCATAATACACCACACCCTTGTTGCTAAATCCTTTGATAGCTTCTCTACCATCTAGCTTTACAGCCCCTACTCTCATTCACCTTTCCCTACTACAACAGGTAGCATAAGGAAGAGGACAGAATGCAAATAAAATGCCTTTGCCTCACCTACACTTAGCATATTACACAGTGACTATTTTTGTTCTCCTTTTTTCTATCCTCACAGCCTACCACACACAACTTCATCTCACCAAACCCACCCAATGGCAAACAGATACCATACCCAATTCACTAAAACCAATTTGTTCGCAAATATCTCCATGTGACCTATCACCAACCCATCGCCATCCCTACATAACTAATAAACCACGAAGCAAAATAAAACCCTACTTATCCCAAAAACAAGTGAAAATACTACAGAAACTACTTAAATTCTACCTATATCTAACTCAAAAACTAACTTGTTTTGGAGACATACACCCTAACCCAGAACCAAACTCTTCAATCCATACAAATCTAAACCAAACTAACCCTCTTTATAGTAGGCCAACCTCCTCTCCACTTCTCTTAAACATTAATATAAGAAGTATACTTAATAAAGTTCAGGAACTCTATGCCCTATTGACTTTATATAAGCCAGACTTAGCCATACTAACTGAATCTTGGCTGAGACCAGAACACCATGATAATGAGATTACTCCCCCTGGCTATAATATTATGCGGAAAGATAGGATAGGGGAAAAAAGGAGGAGGCGTAGCCATACTGTACAAAAATCATCTTACAGTGGAACAGATTAGCTACAAATCCCAGGAAGTAAATGATACAGAACTCATTCTTGCTAAATTAAAATTAAACCCTACCAAACATATAGCCATAGCAGGTGCCTACATCCCACTAGGAAATAACATTGCCACTATGGAAAACCTGCTACACTGGATGTCTACCTCCCATCCGCAAGAGACCATTCTCTTAGGAGACTTTAACATTGACTGGTCTGACTGTACCAAATTTAATCCCTCTACACATATTAATCTTCATGGTTTCACCCAAATCATAGATAACCCAACAAGAGTCGATAAGAAATCCAAACGTCAATCCATCTTAGATTGGATACTTCTGTCTAACCCCGCCTTAGCACACCAGTCAGGCTGCCTACCAGACAATTTGAGCGATCACCAACCAACCTATCTTATTAGACATAAATCCCACCATAGTAAACAACACATCCATAGAACTGTCTACAGTAAAACAAACTTCCAAGCCAAGGACCTAAATAATGAACTAAAATACTGTAACTGGACTCCCCTAAAACACCTACCCCTAGATGAAGCAGTAGATTACTTTAATGCAACCTTTCTCTCAATCCTAAACCATCACGCACCAGCCCGAACCATCAGAGTTAAGACATACTGTGCTCCTTGGTTAACAAAAGAAACTAAAACCATAATGAAGGTCAGAGACAGAGCCTGGGCTCAATATCATAAACTTAAAACCTCTACCTCAAAACAAAGCTAACACTACGGAACAAGTCCAAACAACTTATACGACTCGATAAAATCATTTACTACAAAACCTTACAAGAGAAAAACACTCATAACCCCCAGAAATTTTGGGCCTCAATAAGAAAACTACTGCATCCAGGTAAAACCGGCACTCCCACACCCATGCTTCCAACCAACAAAGAGGACACCCCTACACAATTCAACAAATTCTTTACAGAAACAGTCCTAGCTCTGTCTAACACCCTAAATAACACCACCAGCCCTACTCCATCTCCAACCCCAGCTAACCCTACCACTCAACAGACTCCCTCTAACTTTTCCTTAACACTAGCTCCTACCCAACTTATTGCTAAACTCCTCAAGAAGTTAAAACCTACCACATTAGCTGCTGACAAACTTCTAGCTGATTTCCTTCAACTAACAACCGAAACTGTATCCTACCCTGTGTCTATCCTCATAAATAGATCCATAGCAGAATACAAAATACCTTACCTGTGGAAAATATCTCATATTATTCCACTCCACAAAGGCAGAAACTCCCTTGACCAACTACCGCCCAAATGCAATTTTATCTCCTTTATCAAAAATACTAGAAAGAGTAGTGCATACACAACTAATGCAATACCTCCTATAATCAACCTTATATCTACATCTCAACATGGCTTCAGACCCTCCCGTAATACCACCACTGCTCTACTCTCATATACCAACATAGTCAATACCCATAGAAACAACTGACTTTTTGTTTCCTCTATATTCTTAGACTTATCTAAAGCCTTTGATATGGTCAACCACACCCTGCTTCTCAAAGCTCTATCTACCCTTAACATTAACTCCCTTACAATGTCATGGTTCAGCAGCTATATATCAGGCCACCAACAAGCAGTTCTTTGGCAGGACCAGCTATCCTCCCTTCTACCAGTATCCATAGGAGTCCCTCAAGGCTCCATACTTGGTCCTTTACTGTTCTCTATATTTACAAATCAGATAGCTGCCACATCCCCCTCTGCCTCTATAGTACAATATGCGGACGACACTACTATCATATGTGCCGCTCCAACCTTTAGCGAGCTTCAAACAATAACACAACATAACTTTACTCTGGCTGAATCATGGTTTTCTGGCATTAAACTTATACTCAGTCCCAAAAAAACAAAACTACTTATCTTCAGTCATGGTAGAGCTCCTGCACTATACAACCATAAACTCCAAGGATAACACCTCTATTACCCCAACAAGTAACACAAAACTCCTAGGAGTAGTAATTGATAACCTAAAGTTTGACATTCACGTAGCTCAAACAATCAAAAATGTGAACAAAAAGCTTGGTCTCCTGTATCGGAACAAGCAATTCATGACCAACTATACCAAAGCCACTATTGCTAGAACACACCTATTATCCACCCTACTGTATGCCTCCCCTATCCTGACTAATCTTCGCCAAGGCGAACTAAACAGAATGGCATCCTGCTATTACAAGATTGCCAAGTTTGCTGCAGGTGCCTCTAGTAGATCCCATCACTGCCTTTCCCTCAAACACCTTAGCTGGCTTGAGCTTCCCCAACTACTTCTTACTACTCAACTCTCTATAGCTCACAGGCTGTTCTACCTCTCTGACAAAACTCCAGATCTATAGGATATAATACAGCCCTACGCCACCACCCGAACCTTAAGGTCAACAGACCAAAATCTCATAAAGGTCATCAAACATAAGAATGAAACAGATAAAGCTCTCTTTGGTTGTACTATAGCAAAAATCTGGAACTCACTCCCAATCCATTTAACCTCTACAAGCTCTGCTCCACTATTTAAGAAATTACTCAAAACCCACTATACTAACAACTGGCTATGCACATGCGACTCACCAGGCTAAGCCACTATACTGCAGAGTTAAAAGGTTTCCACCAATGATCACCCACAAGTTTCTATCCTCAGAATACCTATGCTTACTAGAAACCTATAACCTCAGAATACTTATTCTTAACAAACAATACTTCAGTACATGTTATGGATCTAAATGACTGTGAAGAAATGTTGAATGGTTTATTTTGATGCTATTGATTGTTTATGCTCTATACCTAAATGTTAACTATGCCTTCTAAATGTTTAAATGTATGTATTATAGCATTGTATTAACTGGAGCTTTTCTCCCCGGGCCTCCGCTGAAAATGGACCTGTGTCTAGTCGGACTTCCCTGGTCATCAAATGTAAAATAAAAATAAAATAAAATTCAGTGGTAATGTAAGTAAGCTGACAGCAGTTCAAAAACATTGACACTTGCACTGATTAAAGGCATGCATGATTAAAAAAAGTACTTTTTTTTACAATTTTTTGTAGTGACTGTCTTGATGTTTCATATATTTTAATTTATCTGATTTTGATTTGATTTTGAATATACTCAGTATTGCTGCTGTAAATAAGAATAGTAGAAAATTAGGATATTTCTGAATATATTGTTTTAGTGTTGAGTTTGAGTTGTGTCAGTTTTTATGTAGTGTAGTTTTGTATTGTTGGTGATTAAAATATACAGACGTGCAGGAACAGAAAAACTGAACAGACATTTGGCTAGTAAAATTCAAGGCATTTCAATATTAAGATTCTTTAGCATCTTAATGCCTCTTTTCTTTGTCTGGCAACACTCATGTGCACTTGCATTTGGTTTTGCACAGCAGTTGAATTATTAATGTAATTCAACCAGCTACATAGCACTGACTGCAGGCAGGAATAAAGAAGATGAGGAATGCCCAGCATCACTTTGCCTTTCTCCACTGTACCACTGCATCACAGGAAGGGGTGAAGAATACTACACTCAGAGTATGCATTTGCAATGGGCCTAGCATATCATGCATTAAACCGAGTTTCTGGTCAGTATATAAAAAGTGAATACAAATGAATCACCCCAATTTCATAGCTACCTAGGTGTCAAACATTGGTTGCATTTACACTATCCTTGTATTTTTGTTTCTTTTTTTTTTTCTCCAAAAACACGTCATCACAACAATATGTCTCACTGCAAAAATGTGGTGTAGCAAAGTTTAGCTATTAGGTAAAGCTGGATTCCTTATAGCAGTTACTAACACAAGATCTTGTTGTACAGCATAAAGACTGATGTGTTGCTTCTCATAACACAATTTCTAGTATTTACAGTAGATGGTATATTGCGTTCATTTTCTTCCAGTCTCACAAGATGAATATTGCACAAAGCACCTAAGATGTGTTCTGTAATGAACTGCACAGTCTTCTGTATAAATGTACATCTACTTGCTATTTTGTGTAGCTTGTCACATTTCTCTTTAACAGGATATTCACCAGTCACAGTCAATATGACCCTATTGTGGTGCATTGTACTATGATGCCTGGTTGCTCTGAAAAAGAAGACCTTTTTACCTGTGCTGTTTTATCACTGGTTAGCATAGTGATGCAGCAGTTTTGCTTCTCTAGCATGGTTGTCAGCTGGGCTGCCTTCTCTGCAAGGTTTACATGTCCCCCATGTGTTAGGGTGGGTTGCCACTTTTTTTTCTTCCATATCTCATAGACATGATATAAGTAAATTGCTGAACCTTCATATTTCTTTGCCTTCCACAAGTGCTTATATGTGTTGTATGGGGTCCCCATGACAAGACCAAACACTCAAAAGAATGAGCCATATAAGATCGAGCCAGAAAAGATTGAAAACTCAGAAGCTGAAATGTAACGTGACAAATATAAAATTTTTTTTTTTTTTTGCAAGGGGGCAAGCTCCCACGTGCCTACCACACCCCTTGTTGATTATATATACCAAATCTAAGGTCGCACTACAGTGGAAACGGGACCAAAACCATGACCCCCCCCCCCACAGAACGGCATCCCCACACAGTGAACGTCCATTCAGTTGAGCTTCCGGGTTTTTGATCTTCCCGGCTCAGTCTGGTGGCGTTCACTCTTTTGAGCATTCTGTCTTGTCAAAGAGACATGTTCTGTGATATGTTTCCATGCCTTGTGCTCACCAAGTGCTTGGATAGGCTGCAGCTCCCCTGCAACTCTGAACTGAATTAAACAGATTATCAGAGAATGAATGACTTAATGATGTTCTTCGTTCCCCATTGCTGCAGTCCTTACTATTGGGTATAGTCCGCATCCAGTCGGCCCGAATACCAGAGTATAAGGCTGACGTCGGTCAGGCGCATTAGACTGCCGTCAGTCCGCCAGGGTACTAATGCGCATGACCGACGCCATATCCTCAGTCTTTTTTGCCGCGTG
This sequence comes from Protopterus annectens, assembly GCF_019279795.1. Taxonomy (NCBI): domain Eukaryota; kingdom Metazoa; phylum Chordata; order Ceratodontiformes; family Protopteridae; genus Protopterus; species Protopterus annectens. The sequence goes on from NC_056748.1 coordinate 774,905,018, forward strand.
GTCCGATGCAGAAGCAGTTTTGCGAGTGCAGGTTGGCGTTCTGAAATCTTTCCGAAACCGGAGTTTCAGACCGAAACAGAGTTGGCTAAGTACCCCGTTGGGGAACATTTTGGTTTTCTTGCCTCAGTATTTTACGGATGTCAGAAAAAGTGAATAACTGTATTTCTTGTGGGAAACAGATACCTCATAGGGATTACCATACCTTGTGTATACCTTGTTTAGGGCCTGAGCACGGCGTTGTTGGTTGCCGCTCTTGTGCTAGGTTTAACAAAGCGCACTATTAAGAGGAGGTTAGACTGTGCCAGGTTAGTGTTTGGGAAGCGTTGCAATTATAAAATGCTGTCGGATGCTCCGGCCGCTTCGTCCAAGAAGCGCAAGGACAAAACAGCGAAGCCTAGGGTTGATGAACCGGCAGTCCCGGACGTCGGTTCTTTAGAACTCAGTGGAGCCAGAGGTTTTGCCAGGAGTTTCCATGGAGTCCCAGGCAGAATCTTTACTGTTACAGGATGTACCTTCTCAGGAGGTAGGCCAGGCTGAGGGGCTTCTCAGGTGACTGTTCTTCCCTCTCTTCCCAAGGTAGTTAGAGCCTCTCCTTCTGTTGCCAAAACTTCTTTGAGAGGTAGGCCTAGTTTAGCTTCAGTGGGGCTTCTCCTAGCATTTCGGGTTCTGTACCTAAGAAACATATGCTTAAAATGGCAGAAGATTTGATTACTATGATTAGAGGTTCTATGCCCCGCCTGATAAGAGGCCTAGGGTGGAACCAGAGTTTGATTGTTTTGAACAGTGTTCAGAGGCTTCAGGGTCTTCTGCGGAAGACTTGCAGGAGTATCCTACTTATTCTGATTCTGATGTGGATGATTCCACTCCTACAGCTACTCCTCCTGAGGATTTCTCATTTTCAGAGACTCTGCATTCCATGAGGGAGCACTTTAAATGGGAAGGCCAGGATTACTCTGATTCAGGAAAAGGCTTAGGGAATTCTTGTTTTTACCCCAGCATAGGCCCTTAGCTATTCCTCCTGTGTTGAATGTGGTGGAAGATGTTTTGCAGAGGCTTCCCTGAACCCTGACTCTTTGCCTCCTGCTCCTGTTAAGCCTGATAGGTATTATAGGGTGCCCGAAGCTCATAAGTATTTGTTTAAGAGTCCTAGGGCGGACCCAGAAACTATTTCTCAAGGGCCTAAAGGTGTTAAGGCTTCTGTGGTTAAAAATCCTGTTCCCACTGATAAAGAGGCAAGGGCTTTGGATAGGTGGGGAAAGAAAGTGTATACTTCTTCCACTCTAGCCATGAGAGCATTGAATTGTCAGTTTCACATGCTAAAATATCAGAATTACCTTCCTTCACAATTGAAATCTAAGGTGGATGCTTTGGCAGGAGGTATTGAGTGTAAAGAGTTGCTGGATTTGGTTCATGTGTCTGAACAAGTGGGTAAGCATTCTTTGCAATGTGGTTTTGATGCTGTACAAGCCTCCTCGAGGGTGGCCGCTACTAGTTCTGTTCTTCGCAGGCATGCCTGGTTGAAGGATCAGAATTTAGCTGAGCATGTTAAGACAAGGATTTTGGATGCTCCTTTACAGTCTGATGTGTTGTTTGGATCGCCTGTGGAAGCAGTTTTAAAGAAAATGGAGGACAAAGCTAAGTCTATGCAAACTGTTAAAGATTTTTTGCAGGTGCAGCCACCGAAATTTAGTAGAAATTGGCGGGCTAAGGGGTGGACATATCCTGCTTATGATTCTCAGTCTAGGGGTAGGTCTAGGCGTGGTAGGGGCAGGGCTCAAGGTTCTTTTAGGCCTAGAACAGGGAGTTAAGCCTGCTCAGACTTCTGGTGAGGGCAGGGGTCAGTCCTTTAAGTAAACAGACCCAATGACCTGTCTTTTCAGCTGCCAGTAGATTCCCGTCTGGCAGCTCCTTTGGGAGGAAGACTGTCTCTTTTCAAAGCAAATTGGGATTTAATTACTCAAGACAAATGGGTGTTGGATATCATTCACCACGGTTACAGATTTTATTTCCATACAATGCCCCTTTCAAAGGCATGCCAGGCGTTCCTCCTCCACAAAGAAAAGAGGCTCACAAGCAAGTTTCTCAATTACTCCAGATGGGGGCCATTCAGCCAGTCCCTGTATCAGAAAGGGGCCTAGGATTTTATTCTCGCCTGTTCCTAGTACCAAAGAAAGGGAACACGTGGAGACCAATTTTGGATTTATCTCTCCTCAACACCTTTCTGGACATTCCCAAGTTCAAGATGTTGACGTTACAACAGCTTTTACCTCTGCTGGGCAAAGATCACTGGATGGTAACTCTAGATCTCAAGGAAGCTTACCTTCATGTGCCTATCAGGCTAAGTTGCAGGAAGTATCTGCGGTTTAGAGCTGGAAATTCTCATTATCAGTTCTCTGGATTGCCCTTTGGCTTATGTACTGCGACCAGAGTATTCACAAAGGTTCTGGCTCCAGTAATAGCTTACTTCAGGCTTCAAGGAATTCAAATCTATCCTTACTTGGGCGACTGCCTGATTCTGGCTCAAGAAAAGGAAGACCTTGTACAGCATCTGGAACATGTTATTGCAGTGCTAAGATGCCTAGGGTATTCTGTGAATGAAATAAAGTCCAGTCTAGTACCCTCTCAAGACATGTGCTTTCTGGGTGTGAGACTGAATACAGCAGCCCAGATGGCCTTTTAACCCCGGACAAACAACAGAGTCTATCACTTTACTTCCATCAACTATCTCATCAGTCCGTGCTGACTGCAAGGACAGTCCTTCAAGCATTAGGGTTCATGGCATCTTGTATTCTGGTGCTTCCCAATGCCAAACTGCATATGAGGAAGCTACAATGGTATCTCAAAAATGTATGGACACAGCACTGCCAGGATTTGGACACTGTCATTCAAATAATACCTTGCCTTCAAAAAGAATTTTTGTGGTGGGCCCAGGAATGTCACCTAAACAAGGGACTCTCTGTGACCCGGCCAGAGGCGAGTCAGATTTTAACGACAGATGCCTCGGACATTGCTTGGGGAGCTCATCTAAATGGAATGTGGATACAAGACATGTGGCCTGCCAGACTACTGCATCTACATATCAACATGAAGGAGATGTTAGCAGTCCAGTTTGCATTAATGGCTTTCAAGGAGTTACTTCTTCCAGGGCAGGTGTTGATTCTAACAGACAACACAACTGTCATGTGGTACATCAACAAGCAAGGGGAACACATTCTTATCCTCTATGCAGGCAAGCAATGATTTTATGGGAGACTGCTAAGCTTGCAACTAACTCTTCAGGCAAGGTTTCTGCCAGGAGCACAGAACTCCTTAGCAGATGTGTTAAGCAGACAAATCATGGATCCCCACAGTGGAAACTGGATCTTCATGTATTTCAAACATTGACAGTGTCCTGGGGAACTCCAGACATAGATCTGTTCGCTTCTCCACTAAACCACCAGCTGCCACAGTATTGCACAAAGGGGTTTCATCACACAGCTTGGAAAGTGGATGCTCTGTCTTTCAGTTGGAAAAACCTTCATGTGTATGCCTTTCCTCCTCTACCTCTTCTTCCAAAGGTACTATTAAAGGTCAGACAAGACAGGCCAAGGATGATTTTGATAGCTCCAGATTGGCCTCGGCAACACTGGTACCCACTACTACGGAGTCTGGTAAGGAAGCCTCCATGGCCTTTGCCTCTGATTCCTCATCTATTGTCTCAGCAGGATGGTCATCTGCTCAATGTCAAGCTTCACTCTCTTCATCTAACAGCCTGGCATATTCTGTGTTGAAACACAGCAGGTCTCAACTTCCTCAACAAGTTTTAAATGTGGTTATGGAAGCTAGAAGACCTAGTACAAGGAAAGTGTCACATGAGAAAAATGGAAGAGATTTTTATTTTGGAGTACAGCAAAGAATTTGCAGGTTTCTGAGCCTAATTTGAGTGCGGCTCTTCAATACCTTACTGAGTTATTGGACAAAGGTTTGTCCTTCTCTTCTATTAAGATTCATGCTGCAGCGATTTCAGCTCACTATGATTGTGACCCACCATTGTTTTCACATCCTTTGTTCAAGCAGTTTCTTAGAGGGGCAAAGAATATAAGACCCCCGTAGAGCTCCTACTCCTGCTTGGGATCTCAATTTTGTGTTGGAAAAACTTACTCTACAACCTTTTGAGCCTGCGGCTACTGCTGAATTGAAATACTTGTCATGGAAGACTGCTTTTCTGTTGGCTATTACTTCTGCAAGAAGGGTGTCTGAGTTGCAGGCCCTTATGGCAGTAGAGCCATTTTGATTTTCCATAAGGATAGGGTATCATTACGTACTAATCCTTCCTTTATGCCTAAGGTGGTTTCTAGTGTGGCTTTAAACCAGACTATTCATTTGCCTACTTTTATGCAGACCCCCAAGATAAAGGGAAAAGATTTTGCACACTTTAGATGTACACAGGCAATGCGTTATTATTTAAGCAGGACTAAGGATTCAGTTTTTAGGCAGTGTAGTTTTGTATTCTTTGCTTTACAGAGTGCAGGAACAGAAAACTGTGTCAAAACAGACTATTTCTAGTAGATTGGCTTTTGCATTGCATTATTAATGTTATTCCCAGCTACATGGCACTGATTCCAGCTGGAAAAGAAGATTAGGCCTCATTCCACTAGGCCTGCTGCCACTACAACTGCATCACAGGAAGGGGTGGCAACTACACTCAGGATATTTTGGAAGCAGCTACTTGGAGTTCAGTGCATACTTTCTCAGTATATAAGCATAAAATATCACCTTCCTATCTACTCTAAGTGTCAAACATTGGTTGCATTTACACTATCCTTGTATTTCAACATGTCTCATTCAAAAATGTGGTGGTGGTAGCAAGTTTAGCTATTAGGTAAAGCTGGATTCCTTATAGCAGTTACTAACACAAGATCTTGTTAAAGATCATTGACATGTGTTGCTTCTCATAACACAATCTAGTATTTATGTAGTAGATGGTATATGCGTTTCATTTTCTTCCAGTCTCACAAGATGTAATATTGCACAAAGCACCTAAGATGTGTTCTGTAATGAACTGCACAGTCTTCTGTATAAATGTACATCTACTTGCTATTTTGTGTAGCTTGTCACATTTCTCTTTGGGATATTCACCAGTCACAGTCAATATGACCCTATTGTGGTGCATTGTACTATGATGCCTGGTTGCTCTGAAAAAGAAGACCTTTTTACCTGTGCTGTTTTATCACTGGTTAGCATAGTGATGCAGCAGTTTTGCTTCTCTAGCATGGTTGTCAGCTGGGCTGCCTTCTCTGCAAGGTTTACATGTCCCCCATGTGTTAGGTGAGGTTGCCACTTATATTTCTTCCATATCTCATAGACATGATATAAGTAAATTGCTGAACCTTCATATTTCTTTGCCTTCCACAAGTGCTTATATGTGTTGTATGGGGTCTTCTGACAAGACCAAACACTCAAAAGAATGAGCCATATAAGATCGAGCCAGAAAAGATTGAAAACTCAGAAGCTGAAATGTAAGGCAAGCTCCCACGCGCCTACCACGTTGATTATATATACCAAATCTAAGGTCGCACTACAGTGCAAACGGGACCAAAACCATGACCCCCACAGAACGGTATCTCACACAGTGAACGCCCATTCAGTTGAGCCTGATCTTCCGCTCAGTCTGGTGGCGTTCACTCTTTTGAGCATTCTGTCTTGTCAAAGAGACATGTTCTGTGATATGTTTCCATGCCTTGTGCTCACCAAGTGCTTGGATAGGCTGCAGCTCCCCTGCAACTCTGAACTGAATTAAACAGATTATCAGAGAATGAATGACTTAATGTTTTTCTCCTTCCTATGAAAAGTCAGTATTAAAATGCCTATAGATATCCTTCCATATCATTGTTGTAGCATTCCTTATGTAAGTGATCTCTTGCAAAGGATAGGCCAATGTCTGGCCAGTATACCAAATCCTTTAGTATTCACAGGTGTCATATGTCACACTTATGCTCCCTGTGCTAGGCATAGGACATACAGATGCACACATTTCAGAACTTCTTTGCTGCCAGTCTGAAAACCATCAGTGAATGTCTGTCTGAATATCTGTCTTCTTTGCTGGTTACTGAGCCATTTTTTCATATAAGTGCCCTGTTGGGGTTTTTCCTTATCTTCGTTTTGTTTAGTATTGATTGGTTTCTTGTCATCCAAAAGGGGAAAATGTCACTGTGGGAGGCAGATTCGTCGTAAAGACCTTCACAATCAGTTCCTCTTTTGTTCCCTAAGACCCTCCATAGATATTAATCGTGTTTCACTGTTGCAGTCATTACTCTTGGGTTATCCTGCTGGCAGGCCACCCTCTGTTGGCCAGAATTCCAAAGTCTAGGTCCGGTGTCGGTTGCTGTCACCTCTTCCCTGACGTCGGTGCGGCAGGGGTACAAAAGATGCAGCCGATGCCATTTTCTTCAGTCTTTCTTGCCGCGCGGTGCCCGAAGCAAAAGCAGTTCGCAAGTGCCTGTCGGCCGACTCCTGAGATCTTCAAATCCAAATTTCAGAACCAAAGTCTTCATTAAAGCTAAGTACCCCGTTGGGGAAACTTTTTTCTTGCTCCAGACCGATGTCAAAAAAAGTTAACAATTGTATTTCTTGTGGGAAGCAAATACCTCATAAAGGATTTTCACTCTTACTGTATTCCTTGCCTAGGCCCTGATTACAACATTGCTAGCTGTCGGTTTTGTGATAGATTTAACCAATGCACTATCAAGCGTCGGTTCGATTTTGCATTTCATTACTTTGGCCGAAGATTTAATTATATAATGCCGTCAGACCAGCCGACAACCGGAGTTTACAAAAAACGCAAGGACAAGGAAAAGGATAGGCATCCGAGGTCCAAAACCGACGACGAAGCCTCTGCTAGGCCAGGCGCCGGTTCTCAGTGAGGCGCTTTCGCAGCCCCTGGCACCCGCTACCTCAGAGCCACAGGCCGCTACCGACTCCCATGTGGAGTCGACTGGGCCTCTGGAAACTCAAGGTATTGGACACTCTGAAATCATTCCCTCAGATGGGTCTGGAGCCACTGAGCAGGCATCGGCTTCTGAGGGTGTCTTCAGACCTACACAGCTATATATTAAGCCATCTTCAGCTTCAAAGACAAAGACTAAAGCAGCTCTAAAGACAAAGAAACAAGTACAGCATTCTCCTTCTCAGACTTCCATGCCTAAAAAACAGATGCTCAGAATGGCCGAAGACATAATTAGTTTGATCAGGGGCTCCCATCCCCCTCCTGATAAAAGGCCTAGGCAAGAGACAGCGTATGATTCTTCTGATCAGGTTTCCATTTCCTCTGATTCCTCTTCTGTGCAGGATTACTCCATGCTTCCCTATGAGGATTCTGATGCTGAAGTATCCATTCCTTCATCCTCTCCTCCTGAGGATTATTCTTTTGGGGAAACCCTGCATACCATGAGGGAGCATTTCCACTGGGAGAGCCAAGATTATTCTGAATCTAAGAAAAGGCTCAGAGACTTTCTGCTACTTCCTCAGCACAGACCCCTTGCTATTCCACCTGTTCTGGACATTGTAGATGATGTATTTTCAGAGTCCAGCCTGTCCACTGCACCTGCTAAGCCAGACAGATACTACAGGGTGCAGGATTCTCATAAGTTCCTATATAAAAACCCCGCAGCTGACCCATAAACTATATCTCAGGGTCCTAAAGGGGTTAAAGCTTCCACTGCAAAAAACCCTGTCCCCTCTGATAGGGATTCTAGGGCTCTAGACAGATGGGGGAAAAAGTCTGCACTTCTGCTACCCTAGCTGTTAGGGCTTTAAATTGTCAGTTTCATATGCTTAAATATCAGCAATATTTAATGTCACTGCTGAAACAGAAAATGTTGACAAATACTGAATGTTCAGAGAACAAGGAATTGCAGGATTTATTGCATGCAGCTGAACAAGTGGGAAAGCATACTTTGCAATGTGATTATGATTCATTGGAGGCCTCTTGCAGGGCCGCTGTTACAGGATCTGTTATTAGGAGGCATGCTGGGTTAAAGGAACATAATCTGCCTGATCATGTTAAAGCAAAATTATTAGATGCACCATTACAGCATGATACTTTGGTTGGTACTAAAGCAGAAGAGGTGTTGCAGAAAATGGAGGATAAAGCAAAATCCATGCAGACAGTCAAGTATTTCTTACAGGTACAGCCACCCAGGTTTAGCAAGAACTGGCCCTCTAAAAATTGGTCCTTTCCATTGTCAGACAGACCACAAAGAGGCAGATACAGGCATCCCAGAGGCAGAACTCAGCCCCAAGGCTCATACAGGCCTAAACAATGGGGTGCTCCTACCTCCAAAAGCGGAGAAGACAAATCACAACCTTACAGGAAACAGTCCCAATGACTTTCCTCTATCAGATCCAAGCACTTTTCATTTGGCAGCCCCCTTAGGGGGAAAACTAGCACTTTTTCATCAAATTGGCAAATGATTACCCAAGACAAATGGGTCCTGAACATAGTGTCCCAAGACTACAGGTTCCATTTTCACACCCTACCAAGGTCAAAAGGTATGCCAGTCCTGCCACACAATCAATGGGCAGAGGCACAAAAACAAATTACTGCCCTCATGGACATGAGGGCCATTCAGCAGGTACCACAACAAGAGCAGGGGCAAGGATTTTACTCCAGACTCTTTCTAGTACCCAGAAAGGACAAAACCTGGAGACCAATACTGGACCTGTCTATACTAAATACGTTTCTGGAAGTTCCAAAATTCAAGATGTTGACTCTACAGCAGCTACTGCCCATGCTGGGCAAGAAGGCTTGGCTCGTAACTTTGGACCTAAAAGAGGCATACCAGCCTGTCCCAATCAGACAATCTTGCAGAAGATACCTCAGATTTATAGCTGGCTCAATGCATTACCAATTCTCTGCACTGCCCTTTGGCTTATCTACTGCTCCCAGGGTCTTCACAAAATGCCTGGCACCAGTAATTGCATTTTGCAGACAAAAAAGAATCCAAATATATCCATACTTGGACGACTGCCTAATTCAAGCAGAGAAAAAAGACATTCTTCTGAAGCATCTGGCGTTTGTAAAAAGATTACTAATTGGCCTAGGGTACACAGTAAACGAAAATAAATCAAAACTAGTGCCCTCTCAAGAGATAATATTCCTGGGTGCAAGCTTAAATACAACTGCCCAGATGGCTTATCTCATGCCAGACAAACAAAAGCAACTGACTACTTACTTCAAGAAATTGGCAACAAAAACCCACTTAACTGCAAGGAAAATCCTGCAGGCCTTGGGTTTCATGGCATCTTGCATTCTACTAATTCCATATGCCAGACTGCATATGAGGAAACTGCAATGGTATCTAAAAAGTGTTTGAACTCAGCATTGCCACAGCCTGGAAAGAGTATTTGCACTCATTCCCTGCCTGCAACAGGAGTTTCGATGGTGGGCAGAAGCCTGTCACCACAACAAGGGTCTGCCATTCAGATTACCCACAGCCAGACAGACACTGACAACAGATGCATCAGATTATGCTTGGGGGGCCCATATGGCAGGAAAATGTATTCAGGGCACATGGCCTGCAAACCAGATGCATCTTCACATCAATCAAAAAGAGATGCTAGCTGTTCAAAATGCCCTGACAGCTTTCAAGGACCTGCTTCATCCAGGACAGTTACTGATAAAGACAGACAACACTACGGTCATTTGGTACATAAACAAGCAGGGAGGTACACATTCCTACCCCCTCTGCAGACAAGCAATGACCTTATGGGACACAGCATTGGCTCTTCAAGTTCACCTGCAAGCACAATTCCTGCCAGGACAAACAAATACTCTGGCAGATGAACTAAGCAGAAACCTCATGGATCTCCATGAATGGAAACTGGATCCACAAGTCTTCAGCATGATAATAAGGAAATGGGGATGCCCAGACATAGATCTACGCTTCCCCTCACAACTGCCAATTGCAGAGATTTTGCACAAGGACTTATCACAAGCAAGCATGGAAAGTGGACGCCCTATCCTTCAACTGGAAAAATCTAAAGGTATATGCTTTTCCCCCACTGCCTCTCCTTCCCAGAGTACTCCTAAAGGTCAGACAAGAGAAGCCAAAAATGATACTGATTGCACCAGACTGGCCTCACCAACACTGGTACCCAATCCTAAATAACTTGTCTCAAGGTCCAGCATGGATATTGCCTCAAACTTCTCACTTACTGACCCAACAAAACAATCAGATCCTGCACAGCCAACTCAGGACCTTAAATCTGGCAGCATGGCAGATAATGTAGCCATTCAGAACACTTCTCTTTCAAAAGCTGTTATGGATGTTATCTTGGAGGCCAGGAGGCCCAGTACCAGAAAATCTTGTGCAGAAAAATGGAAAAGATTCTGTGCTTGGAACCAGGAATAAGGCAGTGACACGTGTGTACCAAATATCCCTCAGATTTTACAATACTTAACTGAGATGCTAAACAAGGGCCTTTCTTTCTCATCAGTTAAGATTCATGCCTCTGCCATTTCAGCCCATTACAATGCGGAACCCACCTATCTTTTCTCATCCTTTAATAAGGCAGTACCTCAGAGGGGCCAGAAACATTAGACCACCAAGGAGAGCACCAATTCTGACCTGGGACCTCAATTATGTTTTGGAAAAAATGACACTGCCTCCTTTTGAGCCAGCATCAACAGCAGATATTAAATTCTTATCCTAGAAAACAGCTCTGCTCCTAGCAATAACCTCTGCAAGGCGAATCTCGGAGTTACAAGCACTCATGGCTGTGGAACCTTTCATCATTTTTCATCCAGACAGGGTGTCTCTGAGGACAAACCCTACATTTATGCCTAAGGTGGTGTCCATTTTGGCCCTTAACCAATCCATTCACTTGCCTACCTTTTATCCAAACCCACAGAACAAGGGTGAGAAAATTCTGCATTCTTTGGACATACACAGGCAGTTACACTTCTACTTAGACAGAACTAAAGATTTCAGAAAGACTGAACAACTTTTAGTGTCATATGCTGCAGGATCACAAGGAAAGGCTATCTCAAAACAGACTATTTCTAAATGGATAGGCAATTGCATCCGTTTCTGCTATTTTCAACATGGCAAATAAGTGCCTAAGGGCATTAGACCTCATTCCACCAGAGCATCAGCCACTTCAGCAGCCTTCCTCAGAGGAGTACCAACAAAAGATATCTTAGAGGCTGCAACTTCCGGAGTTCAGTGCACACTTTCACAAAGCACTACCACTTACCTCTTTACTCTAAGTCCAGAGCAGGCTTTGCCACTGCAGTTCTGCAGGGCCTCATAGCCTCTCCTAACCCTATTTAGCCCAGCCGCCCTTCCTCAGCTTTGGGATTCAACCCAGGAGTAATGACTGCAACAGTGAAACACGATGAACATAGTACAGTTGTGTACCTACCATAAATGTAGATGTTCGAGTGTATTCACTGTTGCAGTCCAGGTTACCCACCATCCCCCTTTTCTTTGCTGGGACTTATCTGCACTTCTCCATCCTATACAACCTTTTTGGTGTATTTGCTTGTAGATGAAGGAAATGTTATTTTTGTGCATGCATTTTTATTGGCATATTTTTCAGCCTTCCAATTTGGGGGGCACCTGACATCTGGGGCAAGAAAAACTGAAGAAAATGGCGTTGGCTGCATCTTTTGTACCCCTGGTGCACTGACATCAGGGAAGAGGCGACAGCAACCGACACCAGACCTAGACTTTGGAATTCTGGCCGACTGAGGGTGGCCTGCCAGCAGGATAACCCAAGAGTAATGACTGCAACAGTGAATACACTCGAACATCTACATTTATGGTAGGTACACAACTGTACTTTGTCTCTCCTCCTTATCTATATACCTAGAAAACTAGTGTATTAAGCTGTTGGCTCAGGATGCTGTGGTGGAGTCTTCTCTTCCTGAGGGTCAGCCTCTTGCCAAGAAAAACGCCAAAAAACTTAGGCCTGATCTGGCTGCTGTACAGCATCCCCGGATGTCTCTCTTGAGGTCAATTAAATCCCATAAGATAGTCCGTGGTTGCTTTGGACACCTCTGTCACAACCCAGTCACAGCCAGCATGGATCCTACTCCTTGCACGTCCTTGGAGGCTCTAAAGACATCTGCTCCAGACATTTAGGAGAAACTTTGGCTGAGTATAACTGAGGGGGATTCTGCAAATTTTAGTAAGGGATGAGATCTCTATTACTCTTATGTAGTGTTGCCAAGGGTCTGACCCTCGTAGGGTGTTTTATGTGGACATCCTGCAGAAAAAGAAACAGAAGACCAAGCATCTTTCCTCTGCAGTTAAGGATCCCCAACATGAATGGCAGAATTTTACACAGATTTTTTTTAATGCTTTAATGACTTTAAAACCTCCTCAAGGGTGTCTTTTGCTGCCCCTCCCTGGTCTTCCACTCCTGTTAAAAGACCTAGTGAACTGGATTCCTCTTATGAGGATTAGGATGGTTACAGGGAAGAGGATTATATTAGTCCAGATTCTCCTTTGGAGGAACTCTCTTTTGGGGGACAGTATTACCCATATGATGGAATTCTTTAAGTCCGATTGCTCTCAGGTTTCTGATATCCAGAAGAGGTATTATGAGTTCCTTCATGTGGTGTCTCCCAAACTTTCTGCTCTTCTCCCTGTTTTAGTTGCCCTCTGGGATACTTTCTTAGCAGCTTCTATGTCCCCTGATTCTCAACCCCCAGGTCTCAAGAAACCTAACAGATTTTGCAAGGTGCCTTATGACTGTAAATTCTTGTGTAAGTGCCCTTCTTCTGACACTTTTATAGTATCTGTCTCTTTGGACAAATCCTCCAAGCTTTTGCCCTCCAACAAGGACAGTAGGGCCATGGTGAGGCTAGGCACTTTATACTGCCATAATGTTCATCGTGTTTCACTGTTGCAGTCATTACACTTGGGTTATCCTGCTGGCAGGCTACCCACAGTCGGCCTGAATTCCAAAGTCCTGGTCCGGCGTCGGTTTCTGTCGCCTCTTCCCTGACATCAGTGCGCCAGGGGTATATAAGATGCAGCCGACGCCATTTTCTTCAGTCTTTCTTACCGCACGGTGCCCAAAGCAAAAGCAGTTCGCAAGTGCCGGTCGGCCGACTCCTGAGATTTTCGAATTTGAATTTCAGATCCGAAGTCTTTAATAAAGCTAAGTACCCCGTTGGGGAAACTTTTTCTTGCTCCAGTCCGATGTCAGTAAAAGTTAACAATTGTATTTCCTGTGGGAAGCACATACCTCATAAGGATTTTCATTCTTACTGTATTCCTTGCCTAGGCCCTGACCACGACGTTGCTAGTTGTCGGTTTTGTGCTAGATTCAACCAACGCACTATTAAGCGTCGGTTCGATTTTGCTTTTCATTACTTTGGCCGAAGGGTTAACTATATAATGCCGTCGGAACAATCGACGACCGGAGTCCATAAAAAGCGCAAGGACAAAGAAAAAGACAGGCATCCGAGATCCAAAACCGACGACGAAGCCTCTTCTAAACCAGTCGCCGGTTTTCAGTGAGGCGCTTTCGCAGCCCCTGACACCTGCTACCTAAGAGCCACAGGCCGCCTCCGACTCCCACGTGGAGACAGCTAGGCCTCTGGAAACTCAAGGTATTGGGCCTATGTAAACAATTCCCTCAGATGGGTCCAGAGCCGCTGAGTAGGCATCGGCTTCTGAGGGTGTTTTCAGACCTACACAGCTTACTATCAAGACCTCTTCAGCAGCCAAGGCAAAGTCTAAAACACCTTTAAAGACAAAGAAACAAGTACAGCATTCTCCTGGGCAGTTATCCACGCCAAAGAAACAGATGCTCAAAACGGCCGAGGACCTAATTACTTTGATCAGGGGCTCCCATCCCCCTCCTGATAAAAGGCCTAGGCAAGACACTGACTATTACTCCTCTGACCAGGTTTCTATTTCTTCTGATTCCTCTTCAGAACAGGGCTATTCTCTTCCTCCCTATGAGGACTCTGATGCTGAAGAATCTATCCCTTCAGCCGCTCCTCCTGAGGATTACTCTTTTTGGGGAAACCCTGCACACCATGAGGGAACATTTCCATTGGAAGAGCCAGGATTGTTCAGAATCCAAGAAAAGACTCAGAGACTTTCTTTTATTGCCTCAGCACAGGCTTCTTGCTATCCCCCCTGTACTAGGTATTGTTGATGATGTTTTTTCTGAATTCAAGTTTGACTCCTGGTTCTTTACCCCCTGCACCAGTTAAGCCAGATAGGTACTACAGGGTTCCAGATTCTCATAAATGTCTTTATAAAAACCCTGCTGCTGATCCAGAAACTATTTCTCAGGGTCCAAAAGGGGTCAAGGCTTCCACTGCAAAAAACCCTGTTCCCTCTGATAGGGATTCTAGAGCACTGGACATATGGAGGAAAAAAGTTTACACCTCTGCTACTTTAGCTGTAAGGGCTTTAAACTGCCAGTTTCATATGCTTAAATATCAACAATGCCTAATGTCTTTGCTAAAACAGAAAATGCTTACAAGCTCTGATTGCCCTGAAAACAAGGAAATGCAGGACTTATTACATGCAGCTGAACAAGTGGGAACGCATACTTTGCAATGTGGTTTTGATTCATTAGAGGCATCTTGCAGAGCCACAATTACAGGTTCTGTCATTCAAAGGCATGCTTGGTTAAAAGAACAGAGTTTACCTGATCATGTTAAAGCAAATTTATTGGATGCTCCATTACAGCATGATACTTTGTTTGGTGTTATGGCAGAAGAGGTGTTAAAGAAAATGGAGGATAAAGCAAAATCCATGCAGACAGTAAAGGATTTCTTACAGGTTCAGCCACCTAGATTTAGCAGGAACTGGCCTTCTAAAAATTGGTCCTTTCCAGTGTCAGACAGGCCACAAAGAGGCAGATACAGACGCCCAAGAGGCAGATCCCAGCCCTAAGGCTCATACAGACCTAAACAATGGGGTGCTTCAGCCCCCAAAGGCGGAGAAGATAAATCACAACTTTATAAGAAACGGTCCCAATGACTTTCCTCTACAAATGCCAAGCACTTACCTTTTGGCAGCACCCTTAGGGGGAAAACTAGCACTTTTCTCACAAAATTGGCACATGATCACCCAGGACAAATGGGTTCTGAATAATGTTTCTCAGGGTTACAGGTTCCACTTTCACACCCTACCAAGGTAAAAAGGTATGCCAGACCTGCCACAAAATCAATGGGCAGAGGCACAAAAACAAATTTCTGCTCTCATGGACATGAGGGCTATTCAAAAAGTACCACAGCAAGAACAGGGGCAAGGATTTTACTCAAGACTTTTCTTGGTACTCAGAAAGGACAAAGCCTGGAGACCAATACTGGGCCTGCCTATTCTAAATACTTTCCTGGATGTTCCAAAATTCAAAATGTTGACACTGCAGCAACTTCTACCCATGCTGGGCAAGAAGGCTTAGCTAGTTACTTTGGACCTCAAAGAGGCATACCTGCATGTCCCAATCAGACAATCTTGCAGAAGATACCTCAGATTCATAGCTGGCTCAATGCATTACCAATTCTCTGCACTGCCCTTTGGCTTATCTACTGCGCCCAGGGTCTTCACAAAATGCCTGGCACCAGTAATTGCATTTTGCAGACAAAAAGGAATTCAAATATATCCCTACTTGGACGATTGCCTTATTCAAGCAGAGAGCAAGGACATTCTACTAAATCATCTGGCGTTTGTAAAAAGATTACTTATTTGCCTAGGATACACAGTAAACAAAAAGAAATCAAAACTAGTGCCCTCTCAAAAGATAATATTCCTGGGTGCAAGCTTAAATACAACTGCCCAGATGGCTTATCTCATGCCAGACAAGCAAAGGCAACTGACTCATTACTTTCAAATGATGGCAACAAAGACCCAGCTACCTGCAAGAAAAATTCTGCAGGCTTTGGGTTTCATGGCATCTTGCATCATGCTAATTCCATATGCAAGGCTGTATTTGAGGAAGCTACAATGGTATCTAAAAAGTGTTTGGACTCAACATTGCCACAGCCTGGAAACAGTAATAACTCTTATTCCCTGCCTGCAACAGGAGTTTTGATGGTGAGCACTGGCCTGTCACCACAACAAGGAACAGCCTTTCACTTTACCCACAGCCAGGCAGACACTAACAACAGATGCATCAGATTATGCCTGGGGGGCACACATGGCAGGAAATTGTATTCAGGGCACATGGCCCACGGACCAAATGCATCTTCATATCAATCAAAAAGAGATGCTAGCTGCACAGAATGCCCTGACAGCCTTCAAGGATCTACTACATCCAGGACAACTATTACTAAAGACGGACAATACTACAGTTATGTGGTACATAAACAAGCAAGGGGGGCACACATTCCTACCCCCTATGCAGGCAAGCTATGACTTTGTGGAACACAGCACTGACCTATCAAGTACATCTGCAGGCACAATTCCTGCCAGGAAAGAAAAGTACTTTGGCAGACGAACTAAGCAGAAACCTCATGGACCCGCATGAGTGGAAACTAGATCCACAGGTCTTCAGCATGATAACAAGGAAATGGGGATGCCCAGACATTGATCTTTTTGCCTCTCCTCACAACTGCCAACTACAGAGATTCTGCACAAGGACTTATCACTCACAAGCATGGAAAGTGGATGGTCTATCATTCAGCTGGAAAACCCTAACAGTTTATGCCTTTCCACCACTGCCTCTCCTTCCCAAGGTACTCCTAAAAGTCAGACAAGAGAAGTCAAAAATGATTCTGATTGCCCCAGACTGGCCATGCCAGCACTGGTACCCAATCCTAAAGAGCTTGTCTCAAGGCCCAGCCTGAACTTTACCTCAAATTCCTCATCTTCTGACTCAACAAAACAATCAAATCCTGCACAGCCAACTTAGAACCTTACATCTGGCTGCATGGCAAATATTATAGCCACTCAGAACACACCTCCCTCTAAAGCTGTTATGGATGTCATTTTGGAAGCCAGGAGGCCCAGCACCAGGAAATCTTATGCAGAAAAATGGAAGAGATTCTGTGCTTGGAACCAGGCACAAGGACTTGAACCACTTGTTCCAAATATTCCTCAGATTTTACAATACCTAACTGAGATGCTTGACAAAGGCCTATCCTTCTCATCAATTAAGATCCATGCCTCTGCCATTTCAGTTAATTACAATATGGAACCTCCTATTTTCTCTCATCCACTGCTAAGACTGTACCTCAGAGGGGCAGAAACCATAAGACCCCCAAGGAGAGCACCGATACCTACATGGGACCTCAACTTTGTCTTGGAAAAGCTCACACTGCCTCCTTTTGAGCCAGCCAGTACAGCTGATATACAATTCCTATCATGGAAAACTGCTCTGCTCCTAGCAATAACTTCAGCAAGAAGAGTCTCAGAGTTACAGGCATTAATGGCAGTGGAACCTTTTATCATTTTTCATCCGGACAGGGTTTCTCTAAGGACAAACCCAACATTTATGCCAAAGGTAGTATCCAGTGTGGCTCTTAACCAAACCATTCATTTGCCAACATTTTATCCAAATCCCCAGAATAAAGGGGAGAGACTTCTGGACTCTTTGGACATACACAGGTAGCTACGCTTCTACTTGGACAAAACAAAAGCTTTCAGAAAAACTGAGCAGCTGTTTGTAGCATATGCTGCATCATCACAAGGAAAGGCTATCTCAAAGCAGACTATTTCAAAATGGATAGGGCACTGTATTCATTTCTGCTATGCACAGCATGGCAAGTCAGTGCCTAAGAATATTAGGCCACATTCTACCAGGGCAGCAGCCACTTCAGCAGCCTTTCTCAGAGGAGTACCCACCAAGAAAATTTTGGAGGCTGCAACTTGGAGTTCAGTGCACACTTTACCAAGCATTATCACTTACCTCTTTACTCTAAATCCAGAGCAGGCTTTTCCACTGCAGTTCTGCAGGGCCTCATAGCCACTCCTAATCCTATTTAGACCCAGCTGCCCTACCTCAGCTATGGGATTCAACCCAAGTGTAATGACTGCAACAGTGAAACACGACGAACATAGTACAGTTGTGTACCTACCATAAATGTAGATGTTCGAGTGTATTCACTGTTGCAGTCCAGGTTACCCACACTCCATTCCCCTTTCTTTGCTGGGACTTATCTATACTTCTCTAACCTATACAACCTATGTGGTGTATTTGCTTGTAGATGAAGGTATTGTTTTTATTTGACTGTATGTTTTAATAAGCAATATGTATTGCCTACCTTCTTGGGGACACCTGACATCTGGGGCAAGAAAAACTGAAGAAAATGGCGTTGGCTGCATCTTATATACTCCTGGCGCACTGACGTCAAGGAAGAGGTGACAGCAACCGATGCCGGACCAGGACTTTGGAATTCAGGCTGACTGCGGGTAGCCTGCCAGCAGGATAACCCAAGTGTAATGACTGCAACAGTGAATACACTCGAACATCTACATTTATGGTAGGTACACAACTGTACTTTATCCTTTAGGGTAATTAACTGCCAAACTTGTATAACTAGGCGTGTTTTACCCTCCTTTCTCAGATTTCTCAGGTAATCTCTAATCTCCCTGCCTCTGAGGAGAAGACTTCTTCCCTTTCCTTGTTGGGGTCCACCTCTCAGGATGCCTGCCATTCTATTAAGTGCAGTTATGATGATGCTGATGCTTCCTCCATGGTGGCTGTATTTTGTTCTGTCATGAGACATTACTTGTGGCTTCATCTTCAGGCTTTTCCTGATGAAATTAAGGCAAAATTGTTGGATACTCCTTTGGATAATAAAAATATTTTTGGTACTGCTGTTGCTGAACTTTTTATGTCTCTCCAGAATAAGGGTAAGTTCTTGCAGGAGTTGAAACATAGTTTTTGCTTCTCCTATTCCAAAGTTTCAAAAGGATTACCCTTCCAAATCTGCTTTTATTTGTAGGCAGTCTTGTCCCCCACCCAAGGGTAAAAAGAGTTCTAGACTATGCCGCCTGCTAATGCAGCCCAAACAACTACTTCCCAGAAACCTGCCTTTCAAGACAAGTCTGGTTCTGTTTGCTTCCCCTTATCCTTCAGCCAGGTCCCTTTATCTTTTCGTCTTTCTCTATGCTTTCCAAACTGGTTGAGAATCACAAGAGACTATTGGGTTCTGTCTGTCATCCACCAGGGTATTTCATGGTGTGGAAATCACGTTCTCCATTTTTAGGCATCCCTCAACCTCCCTGGGAGCAGCTTCCTTTTTTCCCCAGAGGTGCTTCATTCTTTTGGCCCAGGGCACCATTCAAGCTGAACCCCCAGCCCAGGTGGTGAGGGGTTTTTACTCCAGAATGTTTTTGGAAGGTGGGCACTTGGAGGTGAATTCTGGACCTTTCCCAGCTCTATACCCTTTACAAGATTCCTTCCTTTCACAAATTGTCTCTTCAAACCCTATATCTTCTTCTTCTTCCACAAGCCTTTCTGGCCTATCTGGATCTCAAAGATGCCTACCTTCATATCTCCATCCATCCCATTTACAAGAAATTTTTATGATTGTCTGTTTCTTCCTTACATTTTCAGTTCTCTGCTTTGCCCTTTGGCCTCTCTACTGCCCCAAGGGTCTTCACCACATGTACTGCTCTTTTCATTGCTTTTTGCAGGATGAGAGGGATGAAGAACTTTACTTTTCTGAACACCCTGCTCATTCAAGCTTTCTCCTCTGAGGCTCTGCTTCAAGACCTCCAGTTCACTGTTTCCCTGTTACAGAACCTGGGGGTCACCATACATTTTCAAAACTCAGTTCTGACTTCTTCTCAGGATCGTGGCTTCTTTGGTTGAACGAACCAGACCATTTCCATGCTGACATCCTTGCCCACCCCTAAGACTCTGTCTCTTATTGCCTTTTTCCAGTCTTTTCTTCCTGTGGAATTAATCATGGCCAGGGACTTTCTCTGGGCCCTTGGGTTCAAGGCTTCCACTATTTTCATGCTTCCTCTGGCTAGGCTCCATATGATAAAGCTACAGTGGTACCTCAAGTCAGTGTGGCTTCAACATTGCCACCACCTGGACTTCCCAGTCCCCTTCTATTATTCCTTGTCTCAAGCTAGAGCTTCAGTGCATTCATCAACTCACTGTCAACCCAGTGCTGCCTTTCCAAGCTCCAGCCCCGACTAAATGGCTGTTCATAGACTCCTCAGACAGGGGATTGGGGCCTCCTTCAGTTCTCTGAAGATTTAAGGTCTCAGGTCCTGACATCAGAAGTTAGACCACATCAGTATAAAGGAGAAGAGGGTCCTGCATCTGGCCCTTCAGGCTTTTTATTCCTTTTTCATCCTGATCCCCTCAAAATTTTTATAGACACCACCACTGTGATGTGGCATGTCAACAAGCAAGGAGGTACAAGGCCTTATCTTCTTTGCATGCTAGCTCTTCAGGTCTGAGATCTTGCTGTCAAGTCTCAAGTGAGACTCTTCAGGCAGTTTACATTCCCTCTGAGCACAGTCTGGCGACATACTCTTTAACAAGTCCAGCACACAGTCTCATAAGAAGTTACTAACATAATGGCCCTGGGGCCCTTACAAGCCTAGCCAAGAGTTTATCCCCAAAAAGAAACCTCAGTCAGCACCTTTCCCCCTGTCAATGAGGGACACAGGTGGAACCCCAGGACAGATGTGTGGTTTCCCATCTACTCATCAGGGTTGCACTTGAAGAGGGTCGGCGAGGTACTCTGTTAGAAGTGTATGGGAAGTCTATTCCAGAGACAGGGCAGCCTCTGGGAGACAAAACCTGTATCTCCATCAGGTTTTGTTGATGTTGAATATTAGATTCAGGCCTTTCAAGCTGGTAATGCACTAGGAGTTAGACTTACGGAAATGGAGCATCTGTAGTAGGCAGGGTCCGAGATTGCCTTGTAGGCGAGACACAGATCGCCCCTGAGCAATCTGTACGATACAGAGTAGAGTGATAGTGATATGAACCTGTCCACATAGGACAGGCGTTGGAGGCCAGGGATACTTTTTGTGAGGTATTTCTGTGGCCTTTCTAGTTGGTGCAGATATTTGGAGAGGTACAAACCAAACAGGGCATTATACTCAATTTTTGATTTTAAAGAGGGAGGATTATAGAGAGATAACAGCCTCCTTTTTTTGAATGCTTTCCCTTTACTTATGAGATGAACTAAGTAAAACTTTTTTCTGACCACTGTCGTTACATGATGGTCAAATGTGAGATTATTATCAACCTGAGTACCCAGGTCTGTCACCACAGATTGTGTGCTTAGGGGGGTTGCCATTCATGTGGTAATCAGTAGGGGCCGTGTTTTTGCTAAATGGTATAATGGTACTTTTGTGTTTACCTTGAAGCCATGACGTTTGCACCAGTCAGTTGCTGTGAGACCCCCTTGCAGTATGTTAACATCATCTGTGGAGTCAGTGGCAGCACCCACGTTACAGTTATCCGCTAACTTGGTCAGCCACAGGCCGTTTGTCTTTGCCTGGACCTTTGAGAAGTAGATGACAAATGGTAGGGGTCCCAGGACAAGATCCATGGTGAACTCCACTAATAGCAGGTCTGCTATCAGAGGTGGAGGTGCCTATTTTAACCTTGAAGGTCCTTTTGGTGAGCCATTTGGCCTCTCATCTGATGAGATCGGGATTTATACCAAGTTGTGTTAGCTTTTCAATGATGCCTGAATGGGGGATTGCGTTAAAGGCCTTGGCCAAGTCAAGGTAAGCTGTATGTACTGACTTACCCTCATCCAGGGCCTTCGTGACAGTCACAAAGAAGTCAAACAGGTTTAACAGGCAAGATCTGCCCTTGATGAATTTGAACTGGGTGGGGTCAAGTGCTTCGAAATTGCCGATGTCCTTGTTTATGAGATCCATAATAATATGCTCCATGGCTTTACAAATCAGACTTGTCAAGCTAATGGGGAGATAGTTTCCAGGGTCAGTAGTGGCATGACCTTTGTGCAAGGGAATGACAATGGCAGTTCTCCACTCTGCTTGAACGAACCCTGTACTCAGGCTGTGGTTGAATAGGGTGCTCAATGGTGAAGCAAGTTCTTGCTGAAGATGGTGCAGAATACAGCCTGGGATACTATCAGGTCCCATGGAAGCTGTGTTCTTTGCCTTGGAAAGGGCCTTTAACACTGGATCTACAGAGATGTTAAGTGCGGGACAAATATCGGGGATGTCAAAATGGCCTTTGGGGGAATAAGGGGGGGTGTGAAGTTTGCACTGAACCTATCTGCTAGCTAAGTCAACAGGATCAGTGTAAGTGATACTGTTAAGTACTAATTCAGAACAAACCTGGGCTTTGCCATTTAGGTGACTTCAATGTTGATTGGTAGTCCTGTTGCAGCAACCATCCAACCCAGCATCTAAACCTTCATGGCTTCACCCAACTAGTCCAGTCACCATCCAGAATAAATAAAAACTCCCAACAAGCACACTACCCTGGATTGGATACTAGTCAGCAAGATTCCCCAGTCCTATATAGCAGGCTGCCTGTCAGATAGCCTCAGTGATCATTCCCCAACATTCCTACTCAAAATTCACCTATACCAAGTTAAACCGGTCATCTACCGTCAAATATGTAAAAAACTACACTTTAACCCAATCACGTTCATCTCATCCCTCAAAGAATGTAACTGGCACCCCCTAAATTACCTCAGCCTAGATGACGCAGTCCAATTTTTCAATACTACCTTCCTAAGCATCCTAAATAACCATGCCCCCATAAGACTTACCAGAACCAAAGCCGCAACCTTCCGCATGGCTACAGAAAACCACTAGGTCAGAAATGAAAAACCAAGATAAAGGCTGGGAACACTGGCGCAAAACCAAAACCCACTCAGCTAGACAGAAATTTCTAGAACTACGCAATAGAGTCAAAAAGCTAATAAAGGAGGACACAGTCCAATACTTCCAGTCTGCCCTCAACTCCTCCCAACACAACCCCAAACATTTCTGGACCTCCATAAACTCCATCCTCCACCCAGGTAAAATCAATACCCCTACACCTAACATTCCTCACTCCTCAGAAAATAT
This sequence comes from Protopterus annectens, assembly GCF_019279795.1. Taxonomy (NCBI): domain Eukaryota; kingdom Metazoa; phylum Chordata; order Ceratodontiformes; family Protopteridae; genus Protopterus; species Protopterus annectens. The sequence continues at coordinate 774,928,003 of NC_056748.1, forward strand.
TGCTACCTCATTCAACACACACTTCACACAAACCATACTATCACTAGGTAGACAACACAACCCCCCCCTCCCCTACACCCCACACCTTCACCCAGTAATCTCCCCACACTCCTCTCATTTTCTCCCATTCCTACCTCCAACATAAGAAAACTCTTAACTAAACTTAAACCCACAAAATTAGCAGTAGACAACCTCCCAAGTGAATTCCTACAAATTGCAGCTGACACCCTAGCCTGCCCAGTATCCATCTTGATTAACCAATCGCTGTCAGAATGCTACGTCCCTACACTATGAAAAGTATCACACATCATTCCCCTTCACAAAGGCGGCCCCTCCACAGAACTAACCAACTACCGCCCCATAGCGATTCTATCTCCACTCTCCAAAATACTAGAGAGATGCATTCACTCTCAAATCTCAGACTACCTCCTTACTAACAGCATCCTTTCTAATACTCAACATGGTTTCCGACCAAACCATAGCACCACCACTGTCTTACTCCCTTTTACTAACACTATCCTTCACCAGAAAAACAATGGCCATCTCTCCTCTTCTACTTTCCTAGACCTATCTAAAGCATTTGATATGGTCCCGCACAAACAACTCCTCTCTGTACTCAATAACCTATCCTTTTCTCAATCAGTCACCAACTGGTTTCAAAGTTACCTGTCTGACTGCCAACAATCTGTTGTATGGCAAAATGACATATCTCCCCAACTACCTGTCTCTCTTGGTATTCCCCAAGGATCCATCCTTGGACCCCTACTATTCTCTATTTTCACCAATAATCTAGCCTCTGCCACCATACATGGCACACTTATACAATATGCAGATGACTCAACCATCATCTGCTCCGCCCAGTCCCTACCCAAACTGCAAAAGGTCACACAGCGTGCCTTTTCCTCTGTTGAAACTTGGCTATCCGATACCCAGTTAATACTCAACCCAAGCAAAACTAAACTCCTCATCTTCAAACCCACCAAACATACTCAAAACAACTCTCACTTTAACATTACAGCAAAAGACAACACCACTATCCACCCAACAGATCACACCAAATTGCTAGGAGTTGAAATAGACAACAGTCTCAAATTTGACATTCACATATCCATGACCATAAACAAAGTCCACCAAAAACTAGGAGCCTTATACAGAAATAAGCAACTCCTCACCAAAGCAGCTAGGATTTCAGTTGGAAATTCGCACCTTATCTCCACCCTACTTTATGCCTCTCCAATATATACCAACCTAAAGCAATGCGATCTAAATAAACTCGAGACCTGTTACAACAAAAGCACCAAATTCGCCACCGGGGCAGCCTACCACAGTCACCACTGTCTCTCACTTACTGAACTAGGCTGGCTAGAACTCCCTCACCTCCTTCAGTGGTATCAACTCACATTCGCCCACAAACTGGTTAATCATCCTCTAAAGGTCCCATCCCTCCAGTATCTACTCCAACCCTATCTCACCACCAGACCAGTACGATCCAGCAACAAAATTCAATTGCAGGTTACTAGAGCCAATAACACTGCTGGAGAAGCACTATTCTCCAGCGCTATAGCCAAATTATGGAGCAGCCCCCCCCCAATAACTTCTCTACCATCATGCACCCACTTCAAAGCTTTACTTAAAGCGCACCTAAAAACATGCTGGCTATGCCCTTGTAACTCTCCCCTCTAACTTCTCTCACTCCATCTACCCTCTACCTCTCTTCCACCCCACAAACTACCTTTGATTACAGCAAGCTCTGATACTTCCATGCCTATCTACTTATTATATGGCAGTAACTTCTTATTGTAACAATTGTTAATATCTGCTATGACTTTGTGCATAGAACAGATGCTAGTTATCTAATGAATGTACTATGTTCTTCATCTGTAACTATGTTTGTAATATTTTAATTGCTATGATTCTTCATCTGTAACTGTCTGTAATATTTTAATTTGTGGGGCTTTTCTCCCTGGGCCTCCGCTGAAAATGGATGTGCGTCCAGTCGGACATTCCCAATCAACAAATGTAAATAAATAAATAAATAAAAAGAAGGCGGCTTTGTGGTTTCCCTTTGTTTCGAAGGCTAGTTTCGATTCATAATTGGCTTTAGAGTTTTTCACTAGTGATCTAACTTGCTTGTTGAGGCTAAGCCGGGAGTTTTTCCAATTTGGAATTTGTTCCTTTTTACCTTTAGACAATAGTTTCTTTCTTTTGTTGTAAAGCTTGTTGATAGAGGATGTCCACCAAACAGGTTTGTTTTTCCTTGAGGAGCAGGTTTTACTTCTGTTGGGTATGGCTGAGTCCGTGCAGTTGTACAGATGCTTGTATACTGCACTGGCATACTGTTCAGCATAGTTGTCTGCATCCTCAGGGGGGGTCTGTGGTGTAAAGCTGCTGATATCCTCCCTTAGGAGGTTGTAGTCAGCTTTTGAGAAATTTTTTAGCTTGATTACGGCTGGGGAGGTGGGGGGGGGGGGGCTGAGTGGGATAGAAACTCCGAATGAGACAGTCTGATGATCTGATCTCATCAGGGAGGAACATGCTATGGGAGTGGTGCAGCAGTTGCCCATGTTTGTGAGAACCACGTCTAGAATGTTATCTCCCCTTGTGGGGATGAGACAAGCTGGTCTAGTGTGTTAGAACTGATGAAGTCAAGGAATTGTTGAGTGAGTGCATTAGTGCAGGAATAGTTCACCCAGTCTATGGTGGGGTAGTTGAAGTCACCAAGGATCAGCGTGTTAGGGGGTCCCTTGATGGAGTCAAGTAGATCCAGGTAAGAGGAATGAGTGTCCTGAGTTATGGGGGGGGTGTATAGCTGGCTATGACTGGATGGGTATCTTGACTGTCAATTGCACCTGGAGTAGTTCCAGTGCGTCTTGCTGGCAAACCAGTCTGGAGGTGTGCCTGTCCTTAATGAAGATAGAGATTCCACCATCCTTAGCCTTCCTGACCTCATTTTGGAGTCGGAATGTGTGGAATGAAGTATAGCCTGGTAAGGCAAGGCTGCTCTCCGCAGCCCTGAACCAAGTTTCCATGACCGCATAGACATCAACATCTTCCAATGCAAGGAGAGCCTCCAGTGAGTGCATTTTCAGGTTAAGGCTCCTAGTGTTAAGCAGCATGACCTTCAGTTTGCTTTCTGACAGATTTTATATGTTGGAAGATGTGTCTTTGGGACATTGCCTAAAAAGGCACAATGGGAGAGGTGAGAGCCTTGGCCAGTATCCAGAATCTCAGTGGTGACAGGTGGAGGCCATCTTTGGCAAAGCATCGAGGCAGACAGATACTGGATCACCTTGGAATGATGAATGGATGTTTCTCAGAGATATGTTCCTGGACATTGTTTGTCAGTGGGGTATTCCTCATGTAGATCTTTTTGCATCCCTAGTGAACAGACAAGTTCCTCTGTTCTCTTCTAGAATCCCATGTCCTGTGGCTTGGAAAGTGGATACCCTGTCTTTTCCTTGGTAGGGGATGTTTCTGTACTCCTTCCCTCCCCTTTCTGTCCTTCTAAGGGTCTTGAACAAGATCAGGCAAGGATCCCCAGAAATCTTGCTAGTGACTCCCTTTTGGCCGAGACAGCATTAGTTATCCCTTCTTTCTCGCTTGAACAGGGGAAATCACCACAAGTTACCTTACTGGGTGGACCTTTTCACACAAGACAAGGGGTCTCTTATCCATCCACACTTGTCCACTCTTCAACTGATGGTGTGGGTGATAGGATCTTGAATCCCTTTTAGCCACCTCTTTTCTGAGGACATGCTTTGGGTTCTGCAGGAGGCCAGGAAACCCACTACCAGGAAATCATATTTGTCCACAGGGAAGAAATTTTCTGTCTTGCGCCACTCTGGAAACAGGACCCCTTATCTCTTCAGGTTCCTATGGTTTTGTCTTACTTGTGTGAGCTGCTCTATGCTGGGTTGGCATATTTTTCCATTAATGCTGACTTGTCAGCAATTTCTGCTTGCCTGCCCTTAGCTCCTATGCTGACCTTAAGATTTGAGGTCAAGCAATTTCTTAAAGGTGTCCTTCATATCAGGCCTCCCAGGAAGGCAGTTCTGCCTTCCTGGGCCTCAGTTCTGTCCTTAAATAATTGACTCAGGCTACTTTTGAGCTGGCTTCTTCAGTCTCCTACCTCCTCTGCTCTGCCCTGTTCTTCTTGACCTTCTGGAAGTGGGTTCCTTACTGTTTCCTTCTTCTGGATGCACATATTCCTTCTGGTTTCTACAGACATTATTTTCCTCCTTGGGCTTTTAAATTTTGAAGTGTGTGTGTCCGTACATCTCTGGACTTTATGCCCTACACCTTGTTCGGAGAGCATGTGTGTGATGTACAAGGCCTATAAATACTAAAAGCTTTGGTATACTGGCTGGACATTGGGCTGTCCTTGGCAAGAGATCCCTTACATAAGAAATACAACAACAGTGAAGAGGAGGACATCTACTGTAATGGTGAGATTTTGCACAAGTGTACTTTTCATAGGTTTATAATTGGCAAGCAGTTGATAAGGCCTGTAAAAGCTTAGCAAAATACACCCTTTGAGTTACTGTTTTAATTTGGTAGTGTTCCTCTGATTTGTCCAGAAGGGCTGTGCAGGATAAACCAGTGGGAGAATTTATAGCTCCCCATCTAGGTATCAAGAATATTTTTTTAAGGCACTAAGTGTTGTTTGTTTGACATATAGGAGGAGCTTGTTCCATAGGTGTGGAATGCATTGGGCTAAGTATCACACATTTATGCCTGCCACTTTTGACGAAGGCACTAAGGCTGGTGGTGTCTCCACATTCTTAAAAAAAAAAAAAAAACACCATCTCCAAACTTGTTAGACAAGGTAATGACCTGGAACGCTTCCACATTCATCTTACTATTAACAACCCCTTATCATATTATACCTAACTTTAGGACCCCTTCTATGTACCCATAGGTTCATAGGTTAGTACTAGGCTAATTGCCCTTGCGAGCCATTGTAAGCCTAGCCAATTATCCCTTGTGAGACTCGAACCCCGCACCTTGTGCTTGTAAGGCAAACACCTTAACAATTAGACCACCCTCCCAACCCCATCGGACTGTACCTCCTACCTAACTAGTATGCAGACCCTATATCTTAAGCCAAACACCATTCTCCTATGAGATTTCACATACTTCTCCATAAACTGGGAGTCATGTATGATCAGAGATTTCTGGACTTCAACAGTGTAAACTCCGAAGACCAGTTATTCTGCTCCTCAACAGTGGATGATAAAATCCTACATTTGGTCCTTACCAATATGGGTCAGCTTTGCTCCCAACCAATTATAACTTTCTCGCTGGTCAAGTCAGACCACAAGTCAATTATTCACCATAAGACTGAAGCCTGAAGAATCTTCTAATACCTTGGTATTCAGACATTATATGAAATCTAGTCTATTAAAACTGAGTGATGACCTGGCTAAATTCAAAACCTCATTCCATCTTCATGACTTTACTGCTTATGTACAATCCTTTACTGCCACATTTTATGCACATGCAAATAGCTGCATAGACGCATCTGTCTCCCTCAGAAATAAATATAGTACCATGTTAAAAAATAAATCTCTCTAGTGGAACCCAAATATAAACAGACTGTATGATAAAGGAAGTTTTATTGCACACAAAAATAAATCTCTCTCTCAAGATGCCAAAAATACTGAGTTGGCGGACTTCAAGGATTCCCTGCGGGATGCATTTTTGGAGATGCTGAGTGGGCCGATGGGTATGAAGAGAGAAATGATTTTTCTGAGCTATGATACAAAATCAGAATTGCCTAGACATGGCAAGGCCTTGCTGTGTCTAATTATGGTGGCTGCCAAAAAAGCAATTACTAGAAAACGGAAATCAAAATCTAAACCAACTATACTAAAAATAGTGAGTATAGTAACAGAGATAAAACAACTGGAATTGAGATGTTTAGAAGAGGGTAGGAGCAAACTATATAGGAAAAAATGGGAATTCTAGGAACAATAGATACAGTGGAGGAATGAGGTTTAAAAGAAGGCAGGACTTAACTGAGCTAGATAATTTTTGACTGAAAATGATTGGGTAGATTATAATTGATGTATGTTTGCAAATGGGAGTGTGTCATTATGGTTTGGATGTAAAATGCTTGCATCTGGGATTGTGTTGGTATGGTTTGCTTTCATTTATATAAATGTATGATTGCCTGTGTTGTAAGTGATGGTTTAATAGTTAATAAAGATGGCAGGAATTAAATAATGTATGTAATGTTGCATAGGATATATGATATATAGCAATATACGTGAAGTATAATGTTTGTAAAAATGAACTTGTTAATGCAGTGTGATTACTTTTGTATAAATGTAAATTTCTCAATGTCACAAGTGATAATTCAGTAAAGGTGTGAAAAAAATGCCAGAAATGCTCTTGGTAAACTAAAAAAGGAACTGTGGAACCAGATGAAATGAACCAAAGCCAGATATGAGGCAAAAATAGCCGCTCATGCAAAGGATAATCACAAAGCCTTCTTTAATTACGTTTAAAATGTCAGAAATAATGTCCAGCACTATGTGGTGCTAATAGTAAATTATATCTCATACTTATACCCAGAGAACATAGTCAGTCTACTAGCATACAAAACTAGTTCAAACTTCACTTCCCCACTCCCTTCCAGTATTCTGAGATCACATACCGACACATAATATCCCCCCACTCAAATTTCCCAAGAACAAGTTCTCAGGGTGCTGTTTAAGGCAAACAGCACTACATCTGTGAGGCTAGACAACATACTAGACTGCCTATTTGCCTGCTTGAAACATGACTTGTCTGATCTCCTACAGAAGCTATTTGGTATCAGCATCAAAATAGGCTTGTGCTGGATGAATGGAGAACAGTGATAGCTATTCCCCTGCACAAAGGTATTTATAGACCCATAACCCTGACCAGTCTCATCTGTAAGGCTGTGGAAAGGATCATTATGGAATTATTTTGTAAGGATGTAGGTAATCCACAGACTCTTGATCCAAACCATTTTGGATCCGTTAAGGGCAAGGCCTGCCTACTTAACCTGATCAACTTCTTTGAAAAAGTTACTGAAGTGTGCATTGCATATTTAAACCTAACAAAGGTATTCAGCACCATCCTATACTCTTATGTCATAAATAAACTCTCCCAGACAAATGTCAGTCCTTGTCTAACTCATTGGAGAGCAAATTGTCTCACAAATATAACCCAGGAAGTTAGAATGGGTAACTATATCTCCTCCAAAAGACCTATCACTAGTAGTGTGCACTATGGTTTAGATTCTGGGTCACTCCTCTTTGGCAATTACCTCTTGGAGATTAAAGCTAGTGTTAAGGGTTTGCGGCTGACTACCTTTGTAAATGACTGCAGACTTGGTGCCATCATAAACTCCACAGAGGGAGCCAAGGTCTTCAAGAAAACTTGCCCCAAACACATAGCTGGTGTTAAAACCATGGACTAATACTCACGTCCGGCCTTAGGCATAGGCGAACTAGGCAACCGCCTAGGGCGCTGTACAGTAAAGGGTGCAGTTTGTGTTCATTTATTTATTTATTTTAATTAATTTACTTTTCTTATTATGCGAATGCATAATAAGAAAAGTACATTAATTAAAATGAATAAATAAACCATAGGGTGCCAGAATCGCAGGTTGAGGGGGAGAAGCAAGTGCCCTCCCACTTTTATACCTGCATTGTGATGAGGAGGCTTCCACTACCTATAAGGAGAAATATATGTGTGTCATACGCACGTTCTCCAATCGCCAACACTGATGTAAAGATGTTTTATGGTGGCGTGTGGAAATTAAACAAGCACTTTGAGCGGGATTAATTCCGTATGTATGCGTGTGACCATTTTGTTTAAAAAGAAGGTAAGTGTATTTGTGTGTGTGTGTGTTTGTGTAGTTAAACTAGGTTTCTGGATGCAATAGAAAGTATGTGTGTGTGTTTGTGTGTATGGAATTTAATTGGTGATATTGACGTGTATTAACCCACCCGATGCGCAGTATGCCTACATGATAGCAGTTGAAAGGATTGATTTAAAGGGCTGGGTTTGACAAGAAATGCACAGTGTAAACCATAGTATACAAATTCATTAAAGGGGCAGCATTGTCTTACAGAGAAATACATATGCTCATACTCCACAAATAAATATACGTCACGTATGTACTGAGTGAAGAAAATAGCTTCAGCCAGGACTCCTGAAACTGCATATTAACTTATAGAATATAGCCCCCCCCACACACACACACACACACACACACACACACATACAAAAGAAAGAAAAAGAAACTTTCAACTGCTCTGGAAGACAGCATGACCTAAGAAGCAATAATGCTCTCACAACATATAACTAGCTCTATGCAATCTCAGATAAGATGCAGCAATGTGATGAATCATTTTATGTAGCTGACAAAAGTGGAACATATTAAGATACTGTGAGGTGTATGCTCAGTGGTCCACTTGCCAGAATACAAATACGCAGATAAAATCTGGCTTTTGGCTACAGAATGTACATGTGTAATTATGTTGAACTGTCAGAAGTCAGCCACCCATCAAAGAAGGTGCATTGGCTATTGACTTCTTCAGGGGACTAAAACAGTTTGCAGTGGCAGTGGCTCTACATGATATACACATTCTTGAAGACTAGAAGGCTGTGAGCTCTATTCCCAGTGCAGATGGCTGACATTGCAGGGCAGGGTTTGGAGGGTGATGCATTCTCTGCCAGAATTAATGGTAGCTCATTTGTATATAAAAGCTATTACAGAACCTATCAGAAAGAGTAGGATCAAAAAAATCAACTTTCTAAGTTACAAAAGTGCAATATTTAAACTCTATCCAAACTTTTTCTACCATTGCATCTACATCATGTTAGACTTTGTTCAGATTTCTTGCACTAAGAGGTTGAGAGGTAAGCATACCTCTCAACTGTCCAGACTTTTGCCTCATATTTTTGACCTATTCCTCATAAAATTTGTATTTTTTTCTGGCAAATCAGTGAAGATTTAAATAAATGTCATACATTTGATTTTCAGCCTTTATTTCCTTCAGAAAATGCATGCTAAGACAAATGCTGTTATTCTAGCAACTTTCTAAGTCTATAAGAGCAATATTTATAATCTGTCCCTGTTTGGAGGCCTTTGCGCCCCCCCCCCATTATTTTAGGCTTTGTTCAGATTTCTTGTGCTAAGAGGTTGAGAGGTATGGAGGCATGGTATGTAATGTCCTAGTTGCCAATTATTAGTTGCATTTTAAGAGGGGGATAGGGGTTCTCCATTCCTTAGTGTGCCGTCCTTTGTTTAAGATGCCTAGTAACTATGAAAGTGTCTGATTCTCAGTCAGTCTATATTGCTATATTACCAGTGTACCATTTTTTTCTTTAATGCAATGTAGGCAATTAATTCTTCAAGGGCAGCAAGCACTGAATTTGTAGATGGAACAGTGAACTGTAAAGTTCTTTGACAGTAACAGCCTCTTCATTAGTTACAAATCTCTTTAATGTAGAATTATTCAGATGAATTTTACTTCTGCAGAGATTGTGCTTACTGACTGATACTGTTTAAGGAAGTTTGAGGGGCCATTTATGGTTAAAATGTTCCAAAATGGGCAGGTTTGTCATTATTGGGTCATACATTTTGTTTCATTACTTACTGGAAAAATGTTCAAAACTACAAATTTAGCACACTGTAACAAGTGTAAATGTTTTCAGTGTGCGACTAGCTGTTTTTTGTTTATCAAATGGCACACTGTGTTGTAAAATCTGAAAGCAGTGTTAGTAGCATAATTGCCTTTGGTGCAGAAGGCTGTGGATTCTTCTCCCACACCATGTAGATGGACTGCTGATATGCATTGCCTATACGATTGTTGATTATTTGGTGCATTATAAGGGGGATAGGGGTTCTACACTCCTGAGTATGTCCTTTTGTATGAGATGCCTAGTGACTGTGAACTTGTTAGTCATTTCATATTGCAATATTACCAACTTACCAATTTGTAGTGTAATATAGGCAATTAATTTTTCAAGGGCAGCAGGCACTGAATTTGTAGATAATATTGATATATAAAGTTGTTTGCCAGTAGCAACCTCTTCATTAGTTACAGATTTCTTTAATGTGGAATTCAGATGATTTTACTTCTGCAGAAATTGCGTGTGTGGAATAGTATTGCTGGATTGTAATGACAGAAGTCTTGAGTGGCCTTTTATTGTTGAAATTTTCTGGAATGGGTAGTTGGTTCATATATTTTGTTTCATTGCTTATTAAAAGAATGTTTAGAACTACAAATTTAAAACATTCTAACAAGTTGTGCTGTATTATACAAGGAATATAATTCAATACAATCAGGAAAGTGAATTAAAGAATAAATACATGTATGCATGGCCCTAAAAAATGTGTGCAAGGAGTCTATTTTGAAAACAGCCCAAAGGTAAACTTAATTCTCCACCAACCAGATGCATTTCTATGAATGTGGGTTTTCATGCCGTTTCAATGAATGTGAGTTTTGCCATTTCAATGAATTTGATTTTCAATGGGAAGAGACGTTTACTGCTCGTGCTAAGTCTGTTTTCATTGTAAGACTGTAATGTTTGTTTAGCAAATGGCTATCTCTGTTTGTGCTACTTTATTTCAATATCTGTAATCATTGTAGAGGCAAATAGAACAGTATGCATGGTAACTGGTGAGATAACCAAATAATGGAACACTGGAATGGCTGAGGAGGGGGCTGCTGCTGGGAGTTGCTCTGGGATGGCGGTCTGTTACCCTTCCTAGGAGTTTACTTTACCATGATCTGGCTCTGGTATTTCAAGTAGAAAATGCATATGCAAAGGTAGCTGCAGTTTACTACATTACAAGGTATCTTTTTCTTCCTAAGCATTTAAATAATTTAAGGGAATGACCCAGTGGGTGTGGCTCAAATAGGGGTGTTTCATGTGTGGTGTGGGTGGGGCTTAAGGGGCGCCGGAGCACTACTTCGCATAGGGCACCATTTCGGCTAAGGCCGGCCCTGCTAAAACTTAATGCCAAGAAGTTTATAATTGTATTCTTTGGCATGCATTACTCACTTTAACTATCACATTGACAACACACTTGATCCTGTAGTTAGATTTGTCTGTTGACAATGAACTGTCCTTTACCACATTTTAACTTTTGTAAGAAAGTCATTTTTCATTGCACAGCTTATATCTAAAGGCACTATGTCCAGATCTGTGGATGTAATTGTTTCACTGTATACAACACGTATTAGGTTGATTATTGAGTATAATGCCTCTTTTGGTATGTACCTGTCCAGACATTTGTCACAACTGGAATGACTACAGTGCTTTCTCATTTAAAAAAATCAAGGACCTAAGTTGTAAAAACTATGCAGACTGTCTCAAAGCCTAATCCCTCTTTTAAGTATCTTACAAGCTACTGAGAAGTGACCACTGCCTTACGAATAGAGCTTCAACACACCCTTTTCTGTCAGACCTGTTAAACATTTGCAAGTTCAGTAGTATCATAAACACCCGTTCAAGGGATCTCAGTCTCTTTTTCAAAATAGGTTTGTATCACGGAGAATACCACTTCTATGGAATTCTCTTCCACTCCAGAAAAAGCAAAGTATTTCTCTTACTTTATTCAAATGTAATTTGGACAAATGGATGGATAACTGCAAATTCACCTCCAGTTTAGCATCCCTGTCTGTCTCTTATAAATAGGGAAACATGTAAGTGTATCAATATATCCTTGATCAGCCTGTCTTTGGGTTAGTGATATGCAAAATGTAAGGGCTAAAACCTAACATGGGAATTTAAGGCTGGGCTTCTTAAGATCCTCACGGATCAATAAACTCACCACTAACTCCAATAACCCTTAGATATTCTGTTTCATGTAAGGGATGCTGTACCTTCCTCCCCCCCTTTTTTTTGTCTACTACTGTTGCTGCATGTTGGGGGAAGGGATATGACCCCCAATGCACTGACTGTTCACTTAGGAAGGGTCATAGTCCAGCACATCATTAAAGCATAAAGAATACCTGTGCACATGATGATTCTACAAGAAGTATTTCACAAATACATCAAACATTAGTTTTATACTGTTAACTTTAAAAAAAGAAAGGAAAACAAGAGTACTGCTTCTTTACCAAATGACAGATTGCACAAAACTCTACTCTCACATCTTGTTTCTGCAGTTGACTTGTATACTGCGTAGTGGAATTGAACCTTCTTACACAAAACATGAATACTTCCATAAATTGTTTTATCAAAAAAGCTATCCTAAATGTAGCAATGATTCCTCTTTAAAACATGTTGTTTAGTACAGAAGCCTTAAATTGTTTAAGGTAAGGAGGTGGGATGTTTGGGGTGTCATCCCTTTACGTCACAGCTAAACAACAGCACCTGCATTATTGCCATATCCTCACACATTTTAAGTATATTACCTACATGTGTGTCAGAACTCACATGCTTTTTCCAGTGAATACAGACTATTTCACAATGCTGGCACACTTAGGGGTTTCTATGATGCTATCGATTTATTTCAAATGTGGTGATTTAGATATAGGCATAATGTGATTTTTCTTCTTGGGCTTAGCCATGCTGCACCTAGATTTGATGAAATATATATTTTTTATGTGTTTAAGGGAACAAACATGGATTTATAAATGAACTAGGCATTATACTGGAATTCTGTACCATGAACTGCAGACATTCTGTTTTGAAAAATAACAAGGTGTGCTTCTTTCTGACCCTGTGCTATGATTTCTACTGCAAATAGATAGAGGGTATGATGTTGCAATTCAGATCTAACTCCATCCATTGTTATGGTTGCCACCTTTTCAGATTTCGAAAGTGGGACACTTTTTTACAGAAATGTCAAATTTTCGCAGTATGTGCTATGCCCTCTAACTATGCAAATGGCTAGATTTGATTTTTTTGTTAAAAATTCATTCTTGTAGAATGTGAGTTGTTTATGATGTTTCACATAACGTTAGATGTTTCATGTACAAAATAGTTGTTTATTCAACCATTAAAGGAAACTTCAGAAATATTTTTGTCATTTTTCACACTTTTTTTCTCAGAACATAACTACCCAAAAAAGGGACTATCCTGCATAAAGTGGGACTGGTGGTAACCCAAGCCATCATATTTTTTAATTCTTCTCTATGTTTGAGATGGATCTTTGGAGTTAATGTACTAGCTCTTCACTCTGTTTGTGATGAACATTGGAGTGAACATGACATTAAGTGCATTTAGTTATTTCATTTTTTGAACAAGTTGTCCAGCTAAGCCATGGCTGTTTTCTTCAGTGAACCAGCTAGAGTAGCTTCAATAACACAGTGACTCTGCAAAGGCCTTAACAAAACTTTCAAAGTATACAGTATTTGAATCATGCAAAACAAGTTGTGCAAACCAGATGCATTACGTACTAACAGAGAAATGTAGTTGTAAGAGAGAACACTATATGACTGTCCATTTCTATAGCAAAAAGACTACACTGGCTCCTTGAATACAGGGTTAACTGTGCAGAAGAAATATGTCAGTATTAGAACATTAGTTAAAGGTAGTTGCAGTGATTTCTGCTATGTACAAGTGCTATCAGCTGTTCTATTTTAATGGGTTTGGAAACGGTATGGGTAATGTGGTTGCGGAGTGTTTAGAGGTTGTTACTAGCAATGTCACATGTACCTTCTTTGTCCATTTAAATATGCTATGTCATCAAATGCTAAACAGGGAAACCGTAAGTGTTTTTAAAATTATTTTTGATATGTGTTTGCAGACATACACATATAATGTATCTATGTATTTGCATAAATATATATGTATATATATATATATATATATATATAGAGAGAGAGAGAGAGAGAGAATTTGAAATGTAAATATATGAATGTATAGTATAAAATATGTAGAGAAAATCACCAAACTAATACGAAAACACACAAAGCTGAAGTCCAAGCACCTCTGGAACAATGTTCAAATGTTGAAATAAAAGGAACCACAAGTTGAAAAATATAAAAACACCAAGTATTTAATGATTCCAGTAACAAAGAAACGGTTAGCGCTTTCATTTGAACAAGTTTCAAACTTCATCAGACCATTTATGGAAGGCTTAATTATGCCAAAGTTATAGCAAGATCAGGCTCAACAGCTTACAGTTAAGATAGGAGAGGAGAAGAGATTAAAAATGGTAATGTGTAATCAATCTGCAGGGAAGTTAACAGAAACTGATGGTATTCATGTGGAAGTTTGGACGTTATGAAGGAAGAAAGTGATAAAGGTCTGGAAGATTTTGTTTTATATTATTTAAAAGGAGGAGTATTGGAAGAAAGTTGCGGTGGTTGTATTTATTATTTGTCTTTGTTTACTAGTATAGTCCGACTGGGTAATACCCATTTACAGTGGAGGCCTTGGTAGAAAAGCTCCATTTGCTTATATTGCATTGTACTAAGTTCAAGTTAAACACAACAGTTATATTTTATTTGCGTAATACACAAACAGTAGTTACATTTTTGCATTCTAAGGTTTTACAGAGGTGGAAGTTACTAAAGGAAAGGCCTACGTGCAACTTAATGGATTGTACATATATATATATATGAAAAATGTTTTATAATGCAGCCGTTGTTCTTGCAGTAACAGGCATGCATTAGTAAGGTATAAAAATTGTTTTGTCATTTCATTGAGGTTGAGAGTATTCTTTTTAAGGAGAATATTTGGAGAATATCATATGGTGAACACAAAGTCTTAACCTTGTGATGAGCATGTGCAGGACCAGGATTGGTGAGGATGTTGTTTAAGCAGTGTTTTAAAACTATTGAGTTTGTCAGAGGTTTATTTATGTGGGGATACTATTCCAAATTTTAGCAATGTATTGGGAGTAGAGCAAGTCTCCTGCAACATTATTTGACTTTTTTATAAGTAATAAGAATTTGTTACCAGAGCTGAAGTTCCTTGCTGGAAGGTAGGGCAGTAATAAGTTTTGTAGTGCAGGACATTTTTCTGGATGTTGAATGAGTTTGTCTTTTGTAGCTAGTTGTGAATATGTTAGGTAGTTGTCTTAACCAAAAAGGGTTAATTGACATTTGTTTGTCTAGAAATGTTGACTGGGCACAGGTGCCCTTTTTTAGTGGTAGCCCAGCGAGAAAAGCTCCAAGGTAACAAATTTAGTGCAATCAATATTTACAGTAACAAAATGTTTTATGCAGTTACAATGTAAACATAGCATAGCATAGTAGTCAGCATAACATTTGTATTGATATATACAACATTAATTTACAGCATTGTATTGATAATTTTCAGATAAAAGGGTGGGTATATAAGACAGGTAGGAGTGATTTAAGAAATACATTAGAGTAAGGTATTAGAGATGATAAACAATTTTAATCTTTAATAGAGAAGTAGTGATGGAATGGAAATTTGGTTGTGCTAAATTGGAAGTAGGTATAGTAGTTTAATTTCTAAAATAAAATTAAGTATTAGAGGGGGATAAGCAAGTGATTTAGTGCTTTAAAGGGAAGTATAAGAAGGTGATGGAGTATGTTAGGAAAAGCTATGTCCCAGGTGAGGAGCAGAGACAAAAAAATGAAATCATGAACTGAACCTGATCATGATTATAAAGTGTTTGTCTACACTAGCTAAAAGAATGGCAGAGGGTGTTGCCAAAGTTGGTAGATGTGGAGGGGACGCAAGCATTTGGCAACTTTAATAGAACAGTAATGTTTCAGAGGGAAGCAGAATGCAAGTTGCATGCAGTGTGTAAGATCCAAGAAGGATACGACAGATTTTAGCAAATTACTCTCAGCAGCTATATAGAATGGAATTTGTGGAGATACAGTGTAAGAGTGAGGGATACCTAGAGGTGCTGAAGTTGCCTAAAGTGTACCAAAGTGATGCCAATGGCTTACTGGTCTTGATTGCAGTTGAGAAGATGGAAAAGGCTCTAGCAAGACCATCTTCAGGTAGGACCCCAGGACTTTGTAGTCTCTACTTTGAATGATAGTGCCAATATAGGTACAGACTTTCCTGACCTTGTGCTTAGTTAATAAGGTGCTGCTGAAGTTTTACTTTCACTGAAAAGGGAAGGATCTGGAACTGTTGGCGTTCTTCAGAACCATCTGTATTTTAAACCATGGTTGTAAGCTCTTTGCCAATTTTGCCTTTTTGGATAACTTGGTTAAATAAGTATGTGGTATCTTTGGACTATATAGGGTTTGTGAGCAGCTGGCAGTATTATAAAAACACTTTTGTTGGTAAGTGATGCTTCCATCACAAATAGGCAGATTGTCATCCTCCGTTTGAATGCCGAGAAGGTATTTGACAAGTTGAATGTGCCTTTCTGCACCAAGTTTTTGTTGAAATTTGTTTTCCTTTAGAGATTCACTAGTTTGTTGCCTGGCTTTTCCTTTAGATCACAGGTAAAATTTAAGATTAATGTGAGTCTTTTGGAGTCTTCTTTCTTTTCCCCAGTATCACGGGGGGTATGACAGGGGCACCCTCTGTCACGCCTTCTGGTTGCTTTGTATATTGAGCCACTGACAAACAGTTATGCAGTCGGGTTTGGTTGGCTGTAATTATCTGGACAAGGAGTTGAAGATTTCTCTGTATACATATGGCTTGTTGATCTATTTAACAAGGCTTGGAATTGATATTACAGTGCTTTTTGGGAATATATTCAAATTTGGAGCTTTTTCTGGGTGTAGAGTGAATCAAAATAAATCCAAAGTGGTTTATGTTGTTTATACTTCCTCTCACAAGTTAGTGGTGAGGTACCCAAACCTCAGAAAGCCTCAGCCTAACATAATCAAATACTTGAAGTTTGGATAACACCAGCAGTCTCAGCATCTTTGCTAAAAACTCAAGAGGAGATTCCCCACAGTTAAAGATCAGACATTAAGTGGAGGATTGTGATATTAGATCAAGACCAGAGTATCCAGGCTTTGCATTTTTTTCTTAGTCCCTAGCCCTGTATCTTTACAGTAATGTCCTGTGGATGACTTTACCACATATATGAAGTCATTATAAAAGTTCAGATGTGATTTTCTTTGGGAAGGAGACCACTCACAGGTAGACTGGATCAAGCTAACCATTCCAAAAGTTAAGGGAACTCTGGGGACAGCAGGTTTGTCTTTGTGTCAGCTGCATTCTCAACTTACCAGGCTGTTTGGAAGGGACACATTAGGTTACAAATGAGAAAATTTGGCCTAGATGTTGTCATCATTTTGCTCCTGCCTTAAATTGAATTTCATCCCTCCAGCATTAACTAGACATGGGATATAGGAAATGAGGAAAATGTTAGGTCAGACAGAGGTTAAAAAGTGGGAATAAATTGTGATACCCACTGGAGTGACTAAAACGGCCACAAGAAAGACTACAGGGCTGGCTGGTCCTTTGGTAGAAGAGAGTAACAGACCTAGTGTGCTTGAGACTACTTGAGGAGTGTGTAGGATGGTTAGACTGGAATAAGGCAGAAAACAAGTTTGATCCAAGGGATGCTGTTTGGGGGGGGGGGGGGATTATTGGGACATGGAGTTTAACCATGTCTTGTAGTTCTGGTGTACTTGCCCACTGCCTCACAATTGCATTGTTTAAATTCAACCCTTCAACTGTGTCATTCCTGTATTACGTCCATGTACATGTTCCAAAGTAGCAACCTGGCAACATATTTAACCCAAAATATTCTGTTTGCCTAAGTACTTTCCTGTAATTCTTTTTCTTTTGTCAGTGCATTAACCTACAATGTGAGAGTGTTTGATCTCGCCGTTTGTTCTTACACCTGGGTTCGGAGCCGATCTCGGCTCCGTGTCGGCCGCTTGCAAGCTCTGCATCGAGAAGAAGCTCGAGACTAACCTAACTCCCACAATCCCCCTCTGCCTTTACCTCAGATCTAGTTTGCCGCTGCAGCGTTCGCATCACTTGATCGAGCTCGAGCACCTAAAGCCTTCAAGTCTTCCTTTACTAACGCCCCATTTGACGGTGTCACTCTCTTTGGCCCCAAAGTAAAGGAGACCCTTACCCGATGTGAACAGGAGGGAAAGACTCTGTCTGCTGTCGGAGTCCGTTTTTCCACCCCATCCAGACCGTACCCCAAAGGGCAACGCGGTGGAAAAATGTGGTTTCGAAAACCCCAAGGATCTTTCCCAGGCACACAGGGTGATGCCCCCTCTAGAGGCAGAGGAAGGGGCAGAGGTGGAAGACGGCCCGGCGGCAGAGGGGGTCCGCAAAACCAAGGTGACAGGGATACCCCCCCTGAAAAACCTTTCCAGCACTCCTGAGAGGAGGCCCGACTGTCCTGCTCTGGAGGCAGTCGGTGGTTGCTTAGCTTTATACCCTCAGGCCTGGCAAAATCTTACATCAGACAACTGGGTAAAAAGCGTTGTTACCAGAGGCTACAGAATACCCTTCCTACTGCCCCCCATTCCACGAGAAGACTCCCAGATGTGCCGCCCATCTGCAGATCCTGCAGCTATAGAAATTTCAAAGCTGCTAGAAAAAGAGTCATCCAACCAGTCCCAGCGGACCAAAGAGCATTCGGAACTTACTCAAGGTTCATTTTAGTTCCAAAGAAGACAGGAGACTGGAGGCCGATTCTGGACCTAAGCAACCTCAATACCTTCGCCAAGAAATAAAGTTCAATGGTCACGCTCAATCGATCCTTCCATTTTACAGAAGGACGACTGGATTGCTCAATAGATCTGAAGGACGATACTACCACATCAAAATGGCCAGGGCGTCCAGGGATCACTTATGCCTTCCGGCTGGGAGCCAGCCACTTTCAGTTTCGAGCCCTGCCCTTTGGTCTGACCTCAGCCCCCAGGGTTTTCACCAAATGCATGGCAGTGGTGGCGCCTCACCTGAGACGCCTGGGATTCCAGGTGTTTCCGTATCTGGACGACTGGCTCCTATCTGCCACCACCCAACGTCAACTGATTCAGGCCAGGGATTACACACTACAGCTTTGTGTTCACCTCGGAATTTCCGTAAATTTCGAAAAATCTTCACTACAGCCATCACAGCATATCTTATTCATAGGAGCAGAATTGGATACGCATCATTTAAGTCTAAGGCTTCCTCCAGAAAGGATAGCCTCACTACAAAGCCACATATCTCTTCTTCTGTCATCCAGAAAATCCCCAGCAAAACTGGTTCTGAAGGTTTTGGGTCTCATGGCAGCTTCCCTCATTGCGATACCATTGGGAAGACTGCTGGCTACTGTTTGCACAATGGTCGTTCCAACAACTACCTCTGTCACACGAAATTCTGATCACGAACACATGCAAATCACACCTAGCCTGGTGGCTTCAAACTTGCAACCTTTCCAGCGGAAGACCATTTGTGCTACCCACGCCGACAGCTACGGTGACCACGGACGCTTCCCTGATAGGGTGGGGGGGGGGCATCTTTCAGGGACAGACAGTCCAAGGCGAATGGACCGAGTTAGAGTACAATCTGCACATCAATGTTCTAGAGTTGAGGGCAGTGTTTCTAGCATTGCAACACTTTGCTCCCCTTCTTCCTCTAGGGACTATTGCAGTTCAGACGGACAACATGTCCGTAGTCTGGTACATAAACAAGCAAGGGGGAGCCAAGTCTTATCAGCTATGCAGAGAGGCCATGAGAATCTGGCAGTGGGCGGAGTCCACGGGTCGCTTTCTGATCGCAACGCATATCCCGGGGTCATCCAACATCATAGCCGACAGGCTGAGCAGAGCAATCCTGTTGCCTCACGAGTGGTCCCTCAAACAGTCAGTTGCGAAGAGAATTTTTCGCAAGTGGGGCCAGCCTTCCTGCGATCTTTTATGTCTCCAATGAACGCCAAATGCAGGAGCTACTTTGCCCTATTACCCTCCAGAGGAAGTCCCCAGGACGCGCTGGTTCTGATTGGCCCTGTTTCTGGGTGTAGAGTGAATCAAAATAAATCCAAAGTGGTTTATGTTATTTATACTTCCTCTCACAAGTTAGTGGTGAGGTACCCAAACCTCAGAAAGCCTCAGCCTAACATAATCAAATACTTGAAGTTTGGATAACACCAGCAGTCTCAGCATCTTTGCTAAAAACTCAAGAGGAGATTCCCCACAGTTAAAGGTCAGACATTAAGTGGAGGATTGTGATATTAGATCAAGACCAGAGTATCCAGGCTTTGCATTTTTTTTCTTAGTCCCTAGCCCTGTATCTTTACAGTAATGTCCTGTGGATGACTTTACCACATATATGAAGTCATTATAAAAGTTCAGATGTGATTTTCTTTGGGAAGGAGACCACTCACAGGTAGACTGGATCAAGCTAACCATTCCAAAAGTTAAGGGAACTCTGGGGACAGCAGGTTTGTCTTTGTGTCAGCTGCATTCCCAACTTACCAGGCTGTTTGGAAGGGACACATTAGGTTACAAATGAGAAAATTTGGCCTGGATGTTGTCATCATTTTGCTCCTGCCTTAAATTGAATTTTATCCCTCCAGCATTAACTAGACATGGGATATAGGAAATGAGGAAAATGTTAGGTCAGACAGAGGTTAAAAAGTGGGAATAAATTGTGATACCCACTGGAGTGACTAAAACGGCCACAAGAAAGACTACAGGGCTGGCTGGTCCTTTGGTAGAAGAGAGTAACAGACCTAGTGTGCTTGAGACTACTTGAGGAGTGTGTAGGATGGTTAGACTGGAATAAGGCAGAAAACAAGTTTGATCCAAGGGATGCTGTTTGGGGGGGGGGGTTATTGGGACATGGAGTTTAACCATGTCTTGTAGTTCTGGTGTACTTGCCCACTACCTCACAATTGCATTGTTTAAATTCAACCCTTCAACTGTGTCATTCCTGTATTACGTCCATGTACATTTTCCAAAGTAGCAACCTGGCAACATATTTAACCCAAAATATTCTGTTTGCCTAAGTACTTTCCTGTAATTCTTTTTCTTTTGTCAGTGCATTAACCTACATTCCTTCTGGTTGTTCCTCATATTTCCATTTTCTAATTATAGCTTTTTTTTTTTACCAGTAAACATCACACGATACATACATGCTCTTTCTATTTTGTTGCAGTCTTATCATTGTATTGTATCTTAATAATATTAAGTTATTTATTATTTGTCTTTATTGCCTCAGTAACCGAAATAGCATCTGTTCAGATTCATCCTTAAAATTTGCTAACTTTGTAGGAGTTTACAAATGCGTCCATGGGGAAATCCTGAAATATAGCCCTCCACATATTTTGGGTAAGGTTAGCTTATTCCAAGCTAGCCCGTACTTTTCCCTGCCCTATATCTAATCCTGTATTTTATTCTTAACTGACTTGAAAACATTTCCTAGTAACTCTGCTATAAATAGATGAAATCCATTTAAGTAACACAAAAGTGTATTGCTTGTACTCTTGAGTTATACTGTACATATCATCTTTCCTCTTGGTATCTCATTCTGCAACATCCATCTATCCATCCATCCATCCGCAACCCCTTTTTCACATTTTTGCACATGGGGTCGGAGTGTCACTTCAGTAGTGTCAGTAATCTAGAGCTAAGGTTTATACCGCCAGGTGGCTAGCCCTGCCATCTCATCTTGGAACATATTCTTCAGTTTTCAGTGCCTTATTTATGTACCCCTCCATGTATTGATTAGAAATATTACTAGTTTTTATAAATTATCATATTTCCTCCACACATTTGCTGGTGATTTTTTCTCAATTGCCAGTAATGTAACTAGGGTGGGCAGAAGGGAGCAACCACCCTGAGAGCAAATTGCTAGAAGGTGAGGTCAACCATCTGATACCAATCTTTGTTTAATGTATATTGGCTTTAAAAGTTGTTACAGCATTTGCTATTAAACTTGAGCATTGTAGCACTCCATGTGTGGTCAAAACTGTAGCAACTGCTTGCTACAGTTAAAAGAAAAAAAAGATATTTGATGTGATGTCGTCCTAGCTCGCCTTCATTCTTCACTGTTTGGGTTTGGAACCGATCCTTGGTTATGATTCGGACATTTGCAAAAGCTCGAGGTCTTCCACTTCCTCGTGGCTGTATCCCTATCCCACCATGCCCTAGGAAAGCTCCACAGATCTCATTTGCCACTAAACAGATCGGGTTTTTCCATACTGGCTCAGGCTAAGTGGGAAAACTTATTTATTCATTATTAGAATTTTTTGCTCTTGCTTGTTGTAAACTTAGCGATTAGTGTTTTGTTACCTTTCTGAGTTAGTTTAGAGTGTTCATAGTTGTGTTGTTTGCTTCTGGTTGTTGTTTTACCGCTAGGCCTTTGTTCCCTTCCCTATCCCGGCTTAAATTCTCTTATTTCTAGCTCATTTTTAGGTAGAGGGATTCCTGTTGCTGTATTTACAAGTTTGTTAGTTACTTATTGGCTCATATTTTCTTTCTGCTCCTTTTAAAGCATCAGCCTGTTTAAGTTAGAGGGTTGCCATTCCCCATTTGAATTAGAGAGCTACCTTTGTTTCTTCCCTTTTCCTTATCCCTAGGTGTATTTGTTTAAGTTAGAGAAATGCCACCCCTTCCTTTCTTTTCTCTGCTCTTCCTGCGATAAAATATATATATATATATATATATATATATATATATATATATATATATATATAGTTCACTTCAGTTGATCGAATTTCTGAAATCTTGAAACTCACATGGTGGAGACCATATAATTGAGTTTTCAGAAACTCGAACATCTGAAATGGGGGTTAAATAGAGTGTGCAACTGTTTTGGGTGAGGGATTCTGTAGGGGGGAACCCTCTGCACTCCTGCAACTTAAATATACAAAATCCGAGATTGCGCTAAACAGGGAAATCTCTTGTTCTGCAGTGTCTGCTGAAGCGCAGAATGGGTGATTTCCCTTTTGCCCACTGTAGCGCGATCTTGGAGTTAGTATATTTAAGTAGGGAGGTGGGGGTGCAGGGGACCTTGCGCCCCCCTGCAAAAACGTGTTTACATGTGTTTTTTTTATTTATTTTTTCACTTTTGATGTTTGAGTTTCTGAAAAATCAAACATATTGGTGTCGATCGTATGAGTTTCGAGATTTCAGAAATTCGATCATCAGAAGTGAATCCATATATGTGTGTGTATATATATATATATATATATGTGTGTATATATAAATACATTGTAGTGATATTTGTAAATGTGATGTTGTCCTATCTCGCCTTCATTCTTAGCAGGTTCAATTTGAAACCAGTCGTCAGTTCCAACTCTGCCATTTACAAAAGCTCGAGGTCTTCAAATAGCTCATGGCTTATAACATATCCCATGATGCACTAGGGAATTCCCCAGATCTCTTTTTCTGCTAATCAGATCGGATGCTTCAACTAGCTTTGTCTAAGTGTTTTTCATAAATACTTTATTTCTTTATAGTAAAATAATATTTCCTCTTCTATTTGGTTTAACAGTGTAGTTTTCTCCTTTTCTTAACGTAACGAACTTAGTCTTTTCGTTTCCATTGCTGTTTATCTGTGGCCATCATTTATATTAAGGTCTAAATTCCTTTTTCCTCACCTATCCCAGCTTTTGTGTTTGATATAGGCTCTTTCTTGAGCAGTAGTTTTTGATACTTAGTTTAAACTAATTTTTGATAATTAGTTTAAATTAGGTGCCTTGGAGCAGTACACTTGAAAGAGTTTTGCTCTGTTTGTCATTCATTTAGTTCTAGGGTTCTTCTTGAAAGAAAGAACAAACTGATTTTAAAAGTATTGTTGAAAACTTATTTTTCTGAGGTCCTAGAAGAAGGTCAGACCCCAAAAGAACAGGACTCCTCCCCTTCTCACAAATCTGACAGATCTGGCAAAAGATCCTCTTCAACTTCTTCAGATCAATCTGAACCGTCCAAAAAAATGCTAAAGGTTTCTGCTTTGGAACCAAAATCTGTTGGGCCCAAGAAACCCTCTACCTCAGCTCCATCTATATCAGAACCGTTGGTATTTCAGGTTCAAAGCTGGTCCCCAGAACTAGAACTGGTTTCTCCGACCCCAAGCTCTACAATCTTACAATCAAGATCGCTTGCTCCCTCCTCTGAATCTTCCAGGAGCCTTTCTGATGATGATGTCGATGACATGGTGCAGAGACTTTTGAGGACACTGGCGCTAGCCAAACTGTTATCATAGCCGACCCATAGGGTATTGGAACTGACTCAACCTGCCTTGTCACCGTTGATTCCTCCTCCAACCCGACTTACGGTTTCAGAGCTGGAATG
Source organism: Protopterus annectens (assembly GCF_019279795.1). Classification (NCBI taxonomy): domain Eukaryota; kingdom Metazoa; phylum Chordata; order Ceratodontiformes; family Protopteridae; genus Protopterus; species Protopterus annectens. The sequence continues at coordinate 774,952,143 of NC_056748.1, forward strand.
CATGGAGCTGATGGTAGTGGAAATGTTGGATCCGAGACCTGTTCCAGGATCTTCAGCCCCAACTACTTCGCCAATTTCCTCAGTGCCGTCTGAGCTCGAGGAGTCTAGGAGCCAGTGCTCTCTGGTTGGGTCTGAGGAAGGCAGTTGGATTGGGCGTTTGTCAGATCCGAACTTGCCTGTCAGCACTTCAGTACGGGTGACCTCAGCTCCTACATTGGCTTAGGAGCCAATGCCTTTGGTGCCGGGGATGTCTTCTGGTTCTACGGAGCCAGGAACTTCCTCGGATCATGGGAAGGGGGCCTTCGAGATGATGAGGAAAGCATTGTCCCCAAGGGCACCTCCACTTTTAGATCCATTCATTCCTTCCTCAAAGGCACCAGTGTCCATCTCAGCACAACCACATCCAGACAGATGTGGAGACCCACGGTCTCAGGACACCCCTCTCTTCCGAAACCTCTCCAGAATACCCTACTGAAGATGTCCCTCAGAAGAGATTATGCAAGAGGAAGCATTTGGGACTCCCCGGAGGAGTCAGTCACATCTGACACAGACCTGGATGACTCAGAAGGGTCCCCATAGTCACACTCTGAGGATGTCTCCTTTGCAGACATCTTAGAAATACTTAAGCAAAGAGGTGGCTGGAAGCCCATCAACCCTTCTGAAGAGGAGTCTGTTTACCTGAAGGCCTTTGGGTCTCGCCCTTCAGCCACTTGGGTGTCTCCGCCTTTCGACGTACTTATGAACCTAGTTTGTCAAAAGGTGTGGGAGACTCCAAATTCAGGGGAGCCTGTCCCTCAGAGACCAAATAAATATATTGCATCCCCCGAGGATAAGACCTTTCTTACAAAAGATGTCCCAGCAAATGCTATGATGGTGGCGGTGGCCACAAAAAAGGAACTATCAGAGATGTCCTCATCTGTCTATCCTCCAGACAGTCTCAGACGATGGACAGATATTGAACACGCACCTTTTCTTCAGTGACCTTCACACTCAGGTCTATGAATTATCTCACACATTTTACCACATTACAGAGTGATCTCCTGAAGGAGCTGAGAGATACTCTCCAAGGTTCTGTAGCTGCAGGGGTATTGGATAAGGTTACCTCCCAGCTCTCCACCTTAAATTTAGTAGTAAACTCCTCCATGAGACTCATCTCCTATGCAGCTGATGGAGCGAGTAGGACAGCGAGTTCAGGAAATTCCCTGAGGAGGCATTCCTGGATGCGCATGTGTAACTTTGCAGTGCCCTTTAAGTCTTCCTTTGTTAACTCCCCCTTCGATAGCTCATCATTATTCGGGCCTAAAGTAAAAGACACACTAACCAGATGTGACCAAGAAGGAAAGACCCTCTGTGCTATAGGAGTCCATTTTTCCCTACCTTCTGCACCTTATCGTAAAGGTCAAAAGGGTTGTAAAATGTGGATCCAAAAATCCCAGAGAGTTTTTGAAGACACACGTGGTGATTCATCCTCAAGGGGCAGAGGGGGAAGAGGTAATGGAAGACACCAGCCATGCAGCAGAGGGGGGACCACAGAACTAGGGCAACAGGGAATACTTCCTTGGGAAGCCCTTCCAGCACTCCTGAAAGGAAGCCCACCTGCCAGACTCTGGAGGCAGTCAGGGGTCGCATATCTTTGTACCCAGAAGCTTGGCTAAATATAACAAAAGACAGATGGGTGCAAAGCATCATATCCAGAGGTTATTCCAGACCCTTTTCCTTTCCCATTCCAAAAATGAAAAACATCCCAGATGTTCCACCCAGTTAAAGGGAACAGGCAACCATAGAAATACAAAAGTTGCTATAAAAAAGAGTCAGCCAAACCATCCCCACAGACCAAATAAGATCCGGAACTTTCTCAAGGTTCTTTTTAGTTCCAAAGAAAACAGGAGACTGGAGACCCATCCTGGATCTCAGCAGACTGAAGAAATCGGTAAGAAAGTCAAAGTTCTGGATGGTAACACTGCAGTCGATACTCCCTTTTCTGGGACAAGACAATTCAATATGCTCTATAGACCTCCAGGATGCGTACTACCACATAAAAATGGACAGGTGATCCAGGAGTAATTTGCACTTTTGGTTGGGAGCCAGACACTACTAATTTTGAGCTCTGCCCTTTGGTCTTACTACAGCCCCTAGAGTGTTCACCAAATGTATGGCAGTAGTCACTTCTCACTTGAGGCACCTAGGATTCCGAGTGTTTCCGTACCTTGATGACTGGCTTCTAACCGCCACCACTGAGCATCTAGTAATAAAGGCAAGAGACACCACACTGAAGCTCTGTTTCCATTTAGGAATCGTAATAAATTACGAAAAATCTGCTTTATTGCCATCTCAATGTATAATTTTTATAGGAGCAGACTTAGATACTTCAAAAATAATAGTAAAGCTTCCCCCAGAAAGAGTACAAGCCCTTCAGCATCAGGTCATCAGTGTACTGTTCAAAAGGATGGTTCAAGCAAGAACTGTTCTGAAAGTATTAGAGACCATGGCAGCAGCAATAAACTTGATCCCATTGGCACAGTTGCACATGAGAATTCTACAGTGACTGCTGTTCACTCAGTGGTCCATGCAGGAACTACCCATGTCCAGCCAGATCATAACAGACTCTTGCAGGAAAGACATTCATTGGTGGCTTCACTAGACTCGTGTGACCTTAGGGCGATCATTTGTTCTCCCACAACCTTTAGCCACAGTGACCACAGATGATTCCAAGATGGGGGGGCATTATCTGGGAAAGAAAGTCCAGGGCACTTGGTGAGATCTTGAGGCCCATTTGCAAATTAATGTCCTACAGATGAGACAATGTTGTGAGCATTGCAAGCATTCTGGGACTCTCTTCCACTGGGAACTATTGCAACTCAGACAGACAACATGTCAATTGTATGGTACATAGACAAGCAAGGAGGAACCAGATTTTACCCCCGTTGTCGAGAGGCTCTGAGAGTATGGCAGTGGGTGACCTCCTCCCAATGCTTTCTGATAGCAACTCATATCCTGGGGAAATCCAGCGTGATAGCAGAAAACTCAGCAGGGCTATTCTGATGCCTCATGAGTGGTCCCTAAAGCAAGAGATAGCAGAAATGATTTTTCCAAAAATGGGGCCAGCCTTGCTGCAATCTTATTGCCATGTCCATGAATGCCAAATGCAGCAACTACCTTGTTCTAATCCCCCCTCCCGGGGAGTCACCAAGGGATGCGCTTGTACACGATTGGCCTTCGGGTCTCCTCTACAACTTCCCTCCCTTCCCATTGAAACCCAAATTTCTTCAGAAAGCCTGTGTATTGGGAAACACCTTAATACTTATCACCCCTTATTGGCCTTGTCAAATTGGTTCCCCTTCCTGTGGCCTCATCTTCAGGAGGAGCCTTGGATTCTGGACCCAGCTCCAGATCTTCTGACCCATCTGTCGGGACTGCTCCATCCTTCTCTTCAAACCCTCAAGTTGACAGCATGGCTGCTCTAATTCCAAACATAGCCAGGCCTACCCGACCTTTCATCTTCAGTGCAGCATATCCTGATTTCTTTTCATAAAGCTTCTATGAAAAAATTATATGTCAGCAAATGGAAAAGATTTTCCTCCTGGACCTTGGAAAATCATATTGACCCTTTCTCTGCACTTATATCTTCTATATTAGAGTTCTTAGCAAAGCTATTTCACGAAGGAGCAGCTGCAGCTACTATTAGAGTTCAATTAGCAGTGATCTCTAGTTTCTTTTTAGGGGAAATGGGGCCAAATGTTATGTCCCACAGACTTTGCAAAGTTTTTTTGAGGGGTACCATATTACTAAGACCACCTATTAAACCACCTCTGCCCCCATGAAACCTCAAATTGTTGGTCTTGCTGGATGGGTTGCTTCTTGGTTGGCTTGCTGATTCTATGCTGACTCGCTCGACTACTCCCTTAAGGGCTCGAGAGTTCAGGGGCTCAGATATCCCAGATATCCCCCTATATCCCACAATGCTAGGCGTCTTACCTCTCATGTCTGAGTTGAGGTTGTTGGTAGAGGTACCTTCTGTTTCTAAGGTTTATTTGTAGAAAATTTTTCTTTTTTTAATTTTTTTTTAGTTTAGTTTTTTATTTAATTTTTTATTAGGAAAATTAAAATTCAAAAAATTTCCATCCAAAATTTTTCCCCCTTTTCCCCCAGAACCTTTGGTTCTTCCTTCCTTCTTAGGCCTTGTGTGTTGTTTAGTGTGTTTGTTTAGTTTTTTACTACTATTACTACTACTTTTGTACTACTTTTATTAGGTATTACTTACTCTAGTTGGGTATTTGTGTGTTTGTGTGTGTGTGTGTGTGTGTACACCTGGTGAATAAAGCAAAGTCAAGGATCAAGGTAATGTCAGAAAATGTGTCTGACAGACGCCACACTCTTGTCTCTTGTTCTGGGTGTCAACTGTCCAGGAATCTGGGCTGTCCTGTGCCTTGTGCCCCCCATGCAGTCAGCCCCAGAAGCACAAAGAAGAATAAAGGAAATTAGAGGCTTTGAGGCCAGAGGATCTGATCTCTTCCAACAGGGAAGCCTCTAAGGAGCATCTAGGTCTCTCTTCAGCAGCTGCTCCGAGACCTCAAGTTTCTCTTCCTTGCGCTTTCTATCCCTTGAGGCTGCTAAGTCCCAGTCCACCAGTTCTCTGGCTCTGGGCCCGGCCGGAGCTCCGAGGTTACTGGCCGCGGGTGGGCTCCACCCCCAGACCTTGAGACCGGCTAACCACCAGGAAGAGGTCCAGGTCTCCATCTTCATCTTCTCATCATTCCCAGGATCTCTGCTGCTGTCCCTGAACGAGCCCTCACTCCCTCTCTCTATCGGTCGTAGGTCCGGATCGATCATGACTCAGAGAGGAGTTAGTCGACTACTTAAGTTAAGTCACTGGCCCAGATGGCAGAGCCACACTCATCAGTCAGTCGCTGCCTGGTCCATCAACATTTTCTTCCCTTACTCTCTCTTTTTTTGAGGGAGAGTCGTCGGAGGAAGACTGTGATTGATTAGCGTTGGCCGAGCACAGATGTCTTTCGTTCGGCCGCTCGCTCGTCTTTTTCTTGAAGAATCTCGGCGCCGGACTTCTCGGCGGCTCGGGAGGGGTGAGTGGCATCCGGACCCTTTCCCCCCCCTCTCTCCTCGGGGCTTGGGGCTAGTGTGAGTTCGCTCCCGGATCGCCTCGAGCCATCAGCTGCGCCGGCGAGGGGGTTCTTAGCTCCTCGGAGCGGGAGTTCTTGAACAAAGTCAACCAGTCAAGAACAAGGATGGGATGGTCTGCAATCCATCCATCCTCTTTTGGGCAGGGGCAAAGGAAACTATAGAGACCTGGGAGATGTGCTATCACATAAATAAAACAACAGGCGCAGAGAGATTCCTCCTCCGGCTCAGGCTGGGTCATTTTCATTTTCAGTTCAGTTCACTTTTCTGGTCTCACCCCTGCCCCGGGTGTTTTACCAATGCATGGGCATGGTAGCTTCTCACACCTGAGACGACAAGTTCCCAGGTGTTTCATATTATTTGGATGACCTCCTCACAGCTCCCAACCAAGCATCATCTCCTTCTGATGGCCAGAGATTATACTTTTTTGTTTCAAAAACTGGGTATTTATAATAAATTATGAAGTCTCTGTTTTGTCGCCTTGTCTCTTATTACCTACATAGGCGCAAATCTAGATAGATAAACATGTCTGCAAGGTTAACACATCAAAGGATATCAGACATTCACAAATTGGTATCACTCCTTCTCAACAACAACAGAATCAAAGCCAGGTTAGTTCTAAAGGTGTTGGGAATTATGGCTGCCATACCTCTCCTTCCATTAGCCAGATACCACATGCGGATCCTTCAGTGGATGCTTTTTACTCAATGGTCATACCAGGAACTTCCAATGTCTCACACCATTGTGATCACGTGCAAAAGCATCTCATGTGGTGGATGTCTTCCCCCCATCTCCTGTCAGGAAGACCTTTTGTTCCACCTCCTCCGGTTGCTACTCTGACAACGGATGCCTCCCTGATCGGGTGGGGCATTATCAGGGCAGGACAGTCCAGGGCACAAAATGAATGCCACTTGCACATAAATGTTCTGGAGATGAGAGACTCTCTTCCCTTGGGAACAATTGCAATCCAGACAGACAATATGTCTGTAGTGTGGTACATCAACAAACAAGGCGGAACCAGATCATATCCTGTCGAGAAGCACTCAGACTGTGGCAATGGGCGATTTCTTCTCAAGTCCAATCATATTGCGGACAAGTTGAGCAGAGCTATTCTCATGCAGTGGTCTCTGAAAGACTCTGTAGTGAGAGAAATTTTTCTCAAGTGGGGTCAGCCTTGCTGCGATCTTTTGCTACTCCCCAAAACAGCAAGTGCTGAGAATATTTCACTCTATTCCCTTTACCAGGCCAACCCAGCTAGTCCAAGTTTGGCCCGGGACTTCTGTATGCATTTCCTCCTTTCCCACTGATCTCTCAAGTAATTCAGAAAGCTATCGCTCAGAAGGCCTCATTGATCCTCATTGCTCCTTACTGGCCTCGACAAGTGTGGTTCCCCTTTCTACATCGGTGGAATCTGGACCTAGTTCCAGATCTTTTGATCCATCAGTCGGGTCAGTTTCCCCTCCCTCTCTGAACCTCACTGCTTGGTTCCTCCAGTTCCAACCTTAGCCAGGCTTCCTCAATTATCTCACTCTGTTAGAGATATATTGATAATAAATCTTCCACTAGGAAGATTTATTTGAGTAAGTGGAAACGTTTCACATATTGGGCTCAAGGAAAGGACATAGATCCTTTCACCGCTTCCATCCAACTAGTCCTTGATTTTCTAGCTGAACTCTTCCATGCAGGTTCATCTCCCTCTACACTTAAAGTTCAATTGGCAGCTATTTCCAACTTTCATGTGGGTATTTCTGAATCTGCTCTAATGTCCCACAAACTCTGCAAAGCTTTTTTGAAAGGAGTTTTTCTTCTCAGACCTCCTATAAGAAATCCTCCTCCTCCTTGGGACCTAAATTTAGTTCTTGTTTCTTTGATTCTTCCCCCTTTCGAACCTGCAGCTTCCTGTTCCTTAAAATTGTTATCATGGAAAACTCTTTTTCTGGTAGCTATTACATCAGCTAGAAGAGTTTCAGAGCTTCAAGCACTCAGTCTCCTTATCTTTTGTTTCATAAGGACAGAGTATCACGAACTAACCCGTCCTTTTTGCCTAAGGTGGTCTCGACATCAAATCTAAACCAAAGCATTGACCTCCCTGTCTTTTTTCCAGAGTATTCCAATAGGTCTGAACAAAAATTACACTGCCTGGATGTTCAAATTGAGGTACTACTTGGATAGAACAAAACAATTCAGAAAATCTGATCAGCTGTTTGAAAGTAGGGACTTTCAGTTTCAAAGGTATCATTATCCAGATGGCTAACATCTTTGATTTCCCTGGTATATGAAATTAGACAACAAAATTGCCTAATAAACCTAAAGCCCATTCCACCAGAGCTTTGGCTACTTCTTTAGCCTTCCAAGACAGACTGCCTATTGACACCATTTGGGCTACTCCCCACACTTTTATTTCTCATTATAAGTTGGATTTAGCTTCTAGGCATAGAGCTAATTTTGGTTCCACTGTTTTCAGGAGTCTGTTCCGTTAGGCCACCGGGACAAGGTGCTAGGGACGCGAGCCTTGGTCCCATCCAGCAAGAATGAATAGATAGACAACTTAACATATAGAAGTTATGTTCTTACCATAACGTTCCATGTTAGTTGTCTTCTTCTCCTTCCCCTGGCCTGGACAGACCTAGAGGAGTTGTGATCGTGACCTCTCTTTCTACCACCTCTTTCTTAGGCATATGCTGCTCTGCATATTTCCTGGATCAGGATGTAGGTCACCCTTCTTTCTTCCTGTTGTTAGAGGTGGACTCTGTTTAGAGTTATTCTGTTACTATTATAAGCTGGGGTTAGCTTACAAACGAGATCTGAGGTAACTCTCGCCTAGCATTGTGGGATATATGGAACCAACTCTCGAGCTTTTAATCCAGCAAGAAGCGTTATGGTAAGAACATAACTTCTATTTTTGTATTATTCCATATGGTCCTTCCACCCTTTGAACCTGCATTATCCTGTGACCTGAAGTTCTTAACCTGGAAGGTGATTTTCTTAGTAGTTATAACTTCAACTAGGTGAGTTTCGGAGTTACAGTCGCTGTGTATCAAACCCCCATATATGCTATTCCACAAGGACAGAATCTCACTCCGTACAAACCCAGCCTTTTTACCAAACGTATGTTTGGAATCAAATTTGAATCAATCCATAGACTTACCAGCTTTTCCCCTAACTATGGCAGTAACGCAGAGTATATGTTACCCCAACTAGATATTAATAGGGAACTACGTTTCTATTTGCACAGAACAAAGGACTTTAGGAAGACTGACCAATTATTTGTCTCCATCTCAGACCAGAAAAAAGATGCTCCAATTGCTAAGATCACTCATTGCAGATGGTTGTCAGATTGCATTATATTTACTTACAAATCCCAGAATAAACAACTTCCTGACAAAGTAAGAGGTCATTCTACCAGAGCTATGTCTACCTCTTCTGCCTTTCGGGCAGAACTGCCAATCGATACCAGTGCGGCAGGAACATGGGCAGGACCTCATACCTTTATCACTCATTACAAACTTGATTTGGTCTCCAGGGACAGGACCTCCTTTGGCTCCACTGTTCTAAAGAATATCTCCCTTGAGCCACCCAAGAAAGATGGTGCTAGGGACGCTGTCTCAACCTGCTAAGAATGAAGGCGAGATAGGACAACATCACATAAAGAAGTTATGTACTCACCATAACGTTTCATGTGTGTTGTCCCTCTTGCCTTCAATCTTACATCTCACCCTCCTTCCCCCAGCCTTTTGTTCCTGGAGGACCGAGAGGGTTTATTTGGCATCTAATTTTTCTCTGACCCTCTTCTGGGCTTGTAAACTTATAAAATTGTATATGTATATATTAGTATGCCAGCAAACAAGATCTGAGGAATTCCCTATCGCATCATGGGATAAAGTGTAAGCCACAAGCTACTTGAAGACCTCAAGCTTTTGTAAACAGCTGAGTTGGAACCAAGGATCGGTTCCGAACCTAACCTGCTAAGAATGAAGGCAAGAGGGACAGCACACAGGGAACATTATGGTGATCACATAACTTCTTTTTTTTTTGACTAGCTATACTGTTAAGCTGTTGTTATTCTGGTCATTGCTGTGGTTGGCTGTTGTATTCTGAATATGTCTAAAGTTCACAAGGAAAACCAAGCTTTCTGGCTTCAAGAAATGTAGAAAATATAGCCAAAAGATGTCTTTAACCAATGGTCACACTATTTGTGTATACTGTCTGGGAGCAGTGCATCTACAGGAATCATGTTCCATTTGCCACTCCTTCAGCTCAAGAGTACTACTTGAGAGAAAAAATAAACTTATAGTGAGAGGTTTATTGAAGTCCCTCTTCACTGAAGCACTGGAAGAAGGTCAGAGCCCTTCTGAATCAACCAAATTTCCATCCTCAAAGTCAGACAAATCTAGCAAAAGGTCATCTCCTTCTACTGGGCTTTTGGAGCCAGCTAAAAAATTGACTGAAGTGGTATCCCTGGAGCTGAAGAATGCTGGACACGGGAAATCTCCTTCATCGCCTCCTTCTGTCTCTGTGCCGATGGAGTTTGAATTACGGAGCCAGTCCCCAGAATTGGAGCCAGTTTCTCCTTTCTTAAGGTCTGCTATACTGCAAGCAGTCAGATTTCCTGCTCCCTCTTCTTGGTCTTCCAGGAGTCTTTCAGATGCTGACGTGAATCAGGTGGTGCGGAGACTCTTGAGGACACCGGCGCTGGGCAACCTGCTATCTGCTCCAACGCAGAGGGATTTGGAATTGACCAGGTCCTCCCCTTCAACTTCAATTCCTTCTCCAAGCCAACCTGGGACCATGGAGCCAGAATGTCTGGAACCTATCATAGTGGAACCATTGACCTATTCTGTGTTCTTCGTGCCTGACATCTGCTCCGACATCCTCGGTTCCATCTGAACTCACTGAGTCTAGGTGCTGATGCTATCTGGTCGGGTCCGGGGAGCGGACTCAGATCGGACAGTTGTCGAATCCGACTTTGACTCCTGGGGCTTTGGTTTGGGTGAGCTCGGCTCCTACATTGGCCTCAAAGCCAACCCCTTGGTTCCAGGGATCCCTTCTGGCTCTTCGGAGACAGAGGTATCATCAGATCAGGGGAGGGAGGCTTTTGAGGTGATGAGGAGAGTACTATCTCCACAGACAGCTCCACTCTTAGGTCCTGACATTCTTCCCCCAAAAGCACCAGTGTCTGTCTCGGCACCACACCATCCATAGACACGCGGAGAACCTAGGCCTCAGGAAACCCATCGGGTGAACCCCTCTCTTCTGAAACCACTCCAGAATACCTTTCTGAAGAGGTCCCTCATAAGAGACTTTGCAAGAGGAAGCTTTTGTACTCCCCAGAGGAGTCCATCACTTCTGATACAGACCTCGATGAGTCAGAAGGGTCCCCATCGTCACCCTCTGAGGATGTCTCTTTCGCAGATATCCTGGAAATCCGTAAGCAGGCAGGTGGCTGGAAGCTCATTAACCCTTCTGAGGATGTCTGTATACCTGAAGGCTTTTGGGTCTCACCCTTCCGCCACTTGGGTGTCTCTGCCTTTCGACGAGCTCATGAAAGTAGCTAGTCAAAAGGCATGGGAGTCTCCAGACTCATTGGAACCTGTCCCTCGGAGGCCAAACAAGTTTATTACTTTGCCTGCAGACAGGGAATTTCTTACTAAGGGTGTCCCAGTAGATGCCATGGTGGTGGATGCGGCAGCCACAAAAAAGGAACTTTGAGTTATCTTCATCTGTCCATCCACCGAACAAGGGGTCCGTATGATGGATAGATACTAGAAGGTAATGAAAAACAGACTCCTATGGCAGACAGAGTTTTTCCTTCTTGCTCGCACCTGGTGAGTATATGCTTAACTTTTGGTCAGAAAAGGGATGAGCCATCAAAGGGAGCGTTAACAAAGGTAGACTTAAAGGGCTCCACAAAGTCACACAAGCGCATCCAGGAATGCCTCCTCAGGGAAATTCCTGAACCTGCTGCCCTGCTTGCTCAATCTGCTGTGTAGGAAATAAGCCTCATGGAGGAGATAACCACAGAGTTTAAAGTGGATAGCTGAAAGAAAACCTTCTCTGAAACCCCTGCAGCTACTGAACCTTGTAGAGTATCTCCTAGCTCTTTCAGGAGATCCCTCTTCAACCTAGTAAAATGAGTCAGATAATTCAACGATTGGAGTGCAAATGTTGCTGAAGTCCGTTTTTCCACTACCTTCTAGACCTTACCCAAAAGGTCAAAAGGGAGGAAAGATGTGGTTCCGAAAATCCGAGAGAGTTTTCAGGACACACGTGACTGTTCCTACAGGGGCAGAGGGCGAAGTGGTAATGTGAGATGCCATCCTTTGGCAGAGGGGGTCTGCAAAATCAGGATGACAGGGATTCATTCTGTGGTAAGCCCTTTCAGTGCTCCTGAAGGGAGACCCACCTGTCCATCTCTAGAGGCAGTCGGGGTGGTCACTTATCTTTGTACCCAGAAGCCTGGCTAGAAATAACAAAAGACAAATGGGTACAAAGCATAGTATCCAGAGGGTACTCTATACCCTTTTCCTGCCCCATTCCAAACATAAAAAACATCCTGGATGTCCCACCCAGTCAAAGGGAACAAGCAACACTAGAAATTCAAAGGTTGCTAGACAAAACAGTATTCCAAACAGTCTCCACATACCAGATAAGATCCGGCACTTACTAAAGATTCTTTTTAGTTCTAATGACAATGGGACTGGAGACCCATACTGGATCTCAAAAAATTAAACAAATCAGTAAGGAAAATGAAGTTCCGGATGCTAACACTGTAGTCAAAATTTCCCTTTCTGGGACAAGATGATTGGATGTGCTGTGCAGACATCCAGGATGTGTACTACAACATAAAAATGGACAGGCCATCCAGGAGTCATCTGCACTTCTGGCTGGGAGCCAGTGACTACCAGTTTCGAGCTCTGCCCTTTGATCTCACTACAGCCCCCAGAGTGTTCACCAAGTGTATGGCAGTGGTTCATAGGTTCATACTAGGCTATCTGCCCTAGGGCATTTATAAGCCTAGCCAAAATGTGTTTGGCTTTCGCCACCCATTTTAAATTTATTTTGCTATGCCCTTTTTCGAGGTTAGTATACTGTGCCTCTGTCTAACAGTGACACAGAAGTGATACCCGGGGTAAACCTACGATCTCCCATCCACTCATCAAGATTCCTCTTGAAGAGAGTCAATGAGGGACTCTGCCTAACCTGGACTGGGATTTTATTCCAGAGTGAAGGGAGCCTCTGGGTTATGAATCTGTCCCTCCAGCATGTCCTATTTATTTCAGTGCTGAGGTTCAAGTCTCTCGAGCTTGTAGCTCGATGGGATTTGGATTTTCTGAGGTGCAGCATGTCCATTAATTCCGGGTTGGACATGGCTTTATACGTGAGGCACAGATCGCCTCTGAACAGGCGGTATGCCACTGAGTAGAGCTGGAGTTTCTTTAACCGGGCAGCATATGGCATCTGTTTGAGCCCTTTGATCCTCTTGGTGAGGTACTTTTGGCATCTTTCCAGTTGCTGCAGGTGTCTGGTAAGCTACATCCCAAAAAGGGCATTGTACTCAATTATGGGCCTGATGAGGGATGAGTAAAGAGGCACGATGACCTCCCTGATCTAGATGTGAATCCCTTCATGATTAGGTGGGCTATATAAAATGTTTTTCTAACCACTTTGGCCACGTGGTTGTCAAATGAGAGATTGCTATCAACTTGGGTCCCCAGGTCCCTAATTACTTCTTCTGTACTTAATGGATTACCACCTATGTGGTAATTTTTGGGCACTTTGTTTTTGCCAAAGGGGATGACTATACACTTTTTGGCATTTAGCTTGAGGCCATGGCTCTGGCACCAGTTGTCTGTTTCTATGAGGCCCTTTTGGAGGATGCTTGTGTCGGCTGGAGAGTCGATTATGGCGCCCAGTTTGCAGTCATCTGCCTTCCGTGTTGGCCTGTACCTCCGAGAAATATATACCGAACAAGAGAGGTCCCAGGACTGAGCCTTGTGGGACACCACTTGTAACTGGTTTGGAGTCTGACATGGCTCCAGCAATTCTAACCATGTGGGTTCTGTCCTTGAGCCAGTTTGGAATCCATCTAGTGACATAGGGGTTTATATTTAAGCTGGTGAGCTTATCTATAATGCCCGAGTGGGGTATTGTATCGAAGGCTTTTGCGAGGTCCAGGTAGGCTGTGTGGACCACCTTCCCCTCGTCAATGGCCTTGGTGACTGTTTCAAAGAAATCAACCAGGTTTAAGAGGCAGGATCTGCCCTTAACAAAGCCAAACTGGGTAGGATCCAGTGTTTGTAGGTCCCCAATATCTTTATTTATAAGGTCCATGATGATCCTTTCCATAGCTTTGCAGACCAAGCTAGTCAGGCTTATGGGACGATAGTTTCCAGGATCCGTTGAGGCACCACCTTTATTGAGAGAGACCACTGTTGCTGTACACCACTCTTTGGGCACATATCCTGTAGTAAGGCTGAGATTGAACAGTAGTTTTATGTTTGGGTTTAGCTCTTCTTGGAGTCCATGTTGGACGCAGCCCGGGACACCATCTGGTCCCATTGATGCTGTGTTTTTTGCTTTGGGGAGGGCGGCTCTTACCTGAGCATCTGAGATGTCAGGGGGGCAGCACTCTGCTGGGATAGATATTTGCCCTTTTGGTTAGGAGGGGGGGGAGTTTGCGCTGAACCTGTCAGCTAGGATGTTGGCAATGTCTGTGGGTTCTGTGTATTTTTTGTCATTTTGGACTAATTCTGAGCATATCTGGGAATTACCACCCAGGTTCCTAACATAACTAAAGAAAGCCTTGTGATTATCCTTAGTGTCCTGTGCAATTTTTCTATCGAAGCTGGCCTTAGACAATTTTATGTGTGCCCGTAGTTTTTTGCTAATACTGATCAGTGATGCCTTCCCTTTTTGGGATTTTGCTCTATCATTTAGTAGCTTCCTCCTCCTTTTGTATAGTTTGTTTATGGCTGGGGTCCACCAGACAGGACGTCTGCCTTTGGAGGATTGGGTCTTGGTTTTATTTGGGATCGCATGATCCATGCATTCCTGAAGGTGTTCATAGAATGCGTTTATAAAGGATTCTGCGGTCTGGGCCGTGTTTTCCACAGGCCCGGGGGCTTTGAAGGATTCCACCTCAGTTTTGAGGAGTGTGAAATTTGCTTTAGAGAAGTTTTTCACTGTGGTTTTCTGGGCAGGGGTGGGGTCGGGATGTGAATATCCAGTGAGATTAGTTTATGGTCTGATCTTACCAGTGAGGGATACACTTCTGGTCTGGAGCATAGAGTCCCCATGTTGGTGATGATCAGGTCCAGTATGTTTTCCCCTCTTGTGGGAGTGGTAACAAGTTGTTCCATAGCAATTGAGTTTATAAATTCTAGGAACCTTTGGGCTAGGGTGTTGGAGCTAGAGTAATGCTCCCAGTCTATGTTTGGGTAGTTGATGTCACCCAATATAATGGTGTTTGGAGAGACCTTCATATTTTCCAGTGTTCTTAGGAAGGCCGAGTGGGGTTCCTGGGTTTGGGAGGGTGGTCTGTAACAGGCTATAAACTGGAAGGCAGTTTTACCCACTGTTAGTTGCACATGGATAGTCTCTGATGCTTTGTGCTTTGCCACCAACCTGGAGGTGTGGGTATCTTTGATGAATATCGATACTCCCCCCCTCCTTTTGTGGTTTGGTCCAAGTTTTGGGGCCGAAAAGCATGGTATGAGGTATAACCTGGTAGTGCTGGGGTGCTCTCGGGAGCCCTGAACCAGGTTTCTGTTACTGCACAGATATCGATGTTTTCCATGCTAAGGAGAGTTTTGAGTGCGTGCATCTTGAGGTTTAGACTTCTGGCGTTGAGTAGCATTACTCTTAGTTTCTTATCCCTTGTGATACCTATGGAGGTGGGTTTGTCTTTTGAGCCTTGCCTAAAAAAGGCACTATGGGGGTAGCAAGAGCCTTTGCCAATATCCGAAAGCACAGGGATGACAGGTGCAAGCCGTCCCTAGCGAAGCATCATGGCTTGTCGAGCATATCATCCCAAGCTGACAGGCATTGGATCCCCTTTGAATGACACCAGTACTTAAGCCAATTGTTGAAATTGATCATCTTGTCTTCATATTGTGGCATCATTCTTGGTGAGGGTAAGATGCTACTCAAGGTCAGGGTCATACCGGCCTGGGCTACATGCTCAGAGAGCTCCTTTATGTCTCTTTTCATGTAGTCCAGGGAGGTACGTCTCAGGTCATTCACACCAGCATGGACAATGACTGAGTCATATTTGTACTTGCCTTGGAGTGACCTGAGTGCTTGTGTTATGTGGCGGATCCTAGTGCCCGACAGGCTGCTCACCGTGACCCTCTCCTTGTTCAGCCTGGTGAGCGGGACGTCAGTGTGCCTGACGTTAGAGTCACCTATTACAAGTGGATCAGGTGTGTTGTTTAGTCTTAAGGGCTGTGACTGTTTGGCACGCTGGCTTTGTGAGATATGTATTGCACGTGTTTTGTTTTGGGGATTCACCAGCTAGACCGGAGAGGAGATTGACAACTGACCTTTGGACATGCTAGAATAATATTGGGAATTCCTTAATAATTGAAAACCAGGGCCATTGGGGAGTGAGGGTGTAGTGCTTTTAATTTTTAGTGCTGACTTATATAATTGCTTTAGTGAGCAAGTGCCAGGTAACTTAAGTGCAATGTGTTGCAGGTAACTTAAATGCAAAAACGACAAACAGTAACTTTCTTTCAAGTGTAACAAGGAAATAAGTACAGTAAGCAATGCAGATATCACTAGTGATCCACAGAAGTGCTGAGAAGCCATGTATTAGGTGGAATTAGCGTTCCAGGGAAATAACAAGAAAACAAACAACAAGCATATAAACAAAGCTAGATTCAGCAGGCCTGGATCTAGCCTATGCTACAGCAAACAAGGTGTACCAGTTTCAGTAAGATACAGTTCAAATATTCAGGTACTATAAACCTTTAACCAGAAATTCTCAGCTCAGAAGGGCAGAGTCCAGCCTCTTCTCCCACAAGAGTGCAGACCACAAACCTTCTTAATGTAAAATAACTGGCCTGAAGCCCAAGTGCTTAAACCAGAACTAATACACTTTAAGAATAACAGACACTGGGCTCTCAATCAGCAGTTCCCAACTTAGAAGGATGAAAGCTACCTGTCCTGCCACCACAGTGCATGCCACAAACCTTCCTAATGTAAAACAACTGGTCTGAAGCCCAAGTGCTTAATCCAAAAGACTTAGAATGATAGCTACACTTTAATCAAGTTACTACCAAGCAGTAATAAATACAACTGAATACTTTAGAGAATGCCTGGATTAGTGCTCAAGTTACACAAACAAAGCTAGATCCAGCAGGCCCGAATCCAGTCTATGCCACAGCAAACAAGGCGCACCAACTTCAGTAAGAAGCAGTTCAGATATGCATGCACTTTAAGCCTTCAACCAGAAATTCCCAGCTCAGAAGAGCAGAGTCCAGCCTCTCCTCCCACAAGAGTGCAGACCACGAACCCTCTTAATGTAAAATAACTGGCCTGAAAGCCCAAGTGCTTAAACCAGAATTAATACACTTTTAGAATAACAGACACTGAGCCCTCCATCAGCAGTTCCCAACCTAGAAGGATGTAAGCTACCTGTTCTGCCACTACAGTGCAGACCACAAACCCTCTCAGTGCAAAACAACTGGTCCGAAGCCCAAGTGTTTAAACCAAAAGGCTTAGAATGAGTTACACCAAGCAGTAATAAATGCAATTGAGTACTTTTAAGATGATGCAAAAGTAAAAAAGTAGGTAGAAACACAAGTACAGTAAAAGCAGATTTTTTTTTTTCTGAACAAGTGCTGAGATCAAAGAAACAGATTTGAGTGCTGAAACTAGAAAACTGGCTAGTTATAAGAAAAAAAACTAAGCTAGAAGGCTACCTCCAACACAGAAGGGCTTGGGGGCTCAGAAGCCTACAAATAGTCTATACCACTTAACAGGAAAGGCAGGAAACAAGCTTAATTTTTTTTTTTCTGTTTCCCAGATGCTCTCTTTGTACACAGTAGGAGTGCCTGAAATCAGAATATGATCTCACTGCACTCGGTTGAGTGAGCAAATGAGATGGGCCCAGAAGGAGTATCCAAACACAAATTTACAAGTGGGGCGGGCAGTTGCAAGGCCACTAAGATTAACACCAAAACAAAAACAGGGAGGGTAGGTGGGACTAACTGAAGAGCAGAGTGAAAACTTCCAGTTCAGGTAATATTCCTTCCACACAGTTAAAATCAATTTGAATTCTGTATTTTTTGAAAAAAAAAGAGCAGATAAAGGTACTTAAATTCTCTTATACGTCCAGTTGAATATAGCAAGTTCTTAGCCGGCCAAA
Organism: Protopterus annectens; assembly: GCF_019279795.1. NCBI lineage: Eukaryota > Metazoa > Chordata > Ceratodontiformes > Protopteridae > Protopterus > Protopterus annectens. The sequence goes on from NC_056748.1 coordinate 774,969,649, forward strand.
GCTGAGGTTTTTAAGCAGAAAATATTTCACACTGTACCACTTAAATAGGCAAGGACAGGAAATCAAAGAATGTGACTACCCCCACACCTGTAATTACTAGCAAATAACAAAATTCAGCAAACACTGACTAACTTCCAGTTCAGCTAATATTCCTTCCACACAGTTAAATCAATTTAAATACTGCATTTTTTTGAAAAAAAAGAGCAGATAAAGGTACTTAAATTCTCTTATATGTCCAGTTGAATATAGCAAGATCTTAGCCTGCCAAAGCTGTGGGATTAAGCAGAAAATATTTCACACTGTACCACTTAAATAGGCAAGGACAGGAAATCAAAGAATGTGACTACCCCCACACCTGTAATTACTAGCAAATAACAAAATTCAGCAAACACTGACTAATTTCCAGTTCAGCTAATATTCCTTCCACACAGTTAAAATCAATTTAAATACTGTATTTTTTGAAAAAAAAAGAGCAGATAAAGGTACTTAACTTCTCTTATACGTCCAGTTGAATATAGTAAGTTCTTAGCCGGCCAAAGCTGAGGTTTTTAAGCAGAAAATATTTCACACTGTACCACTTAAATAGGCAAGGACAGGAAATCAAAGAATGTGACTACCCCCACACCTGTAATTACTAGCAAATAACAAAATTCAGCAAACACTGACTAACTTCCAGTTCAGCTAATATTCCTTCCACACAGTTAAAATCAATTTAAATACTGTATTTTTTGGAAAAAAAGAGCAGATAAAGGTACTTAAATTCTCTTATACGTCCAGTTGAATATAGCATGTTCTTAGCCGCCCAAAGCTCAGGTTTTAAGCAGAAAATATTTCACACTGTACCAGTTAAATAGGCAAGGACAGGAAATCAAAGAATGTGACTACCCCACACCTGTAATTACTAGCAAATAACAAAGTTCAGCAAACACTGACTAACTTCCAGTTCAGCTAATATTCCTTCCACACAGTTAAAATCAATTTAAATACTGTATTTTTTGAAAAAAAAGAGCAGATAAAGGTACTTAAATTCTCTTATACTTCCAGTTGAATATAGCAAGTTCTTTGCTATAGCTGAGGTTTTTAAGCAGAAAATATTTCACACTGTACCACTTAAATAGGCAAGGACAGGAAATCAAAGAATGTGACTACCCCCACACCTGTAATTACTAGCAAATAACAAAATTCAGCAAACACTGACTAACTTCCAGTTCAGCTAATATTCCTTCCACACAGTTAAAATCAATTTAAATACTGTATTTTTTTTGAAAAAAAAAGAGCAGATAAAGGTACTTACATTCTCTTATACGTCCAGTTGAATATAGCAAGTTCTTAGCCGGCCAAAGCTGAGGTTTTTAAGCTCACTTGAGATATCTAGGATTCAGAGTGTTTCCATATCTAGACAACTGGCTCCTAACCTCCACCTCCAAGCATCTACTAATAAAAGCAAGAGACACCACATTACAGCTCTGCTGTCACCTAGGAATCACAATAAATTACGAGAAATCTGCCTTGTTGCCATCTGAGTTTACAGTTTTTATAGGAGCAGATCTAGATGCAACAAAAATGATGGCAAGGCCTCACCCAGGAAGAGGTCAAGTCCTACGACATCAGGTTTTGCACCTTCTTTCCAGGAAAATAATACAGGCAAGAACAGTCTTGAAAGTCTTGAGAACCATGGCAGCAGCAATAAACTTAGTTCCATTAGCACACCTGCACATGAGAATTCTGCAGTGGCTGCTTTTCACTCATTGGTCATTGAAGGAACTACCCATGGCCCACCAAATTTTGCTAACGGAATCCTGCAAGAAAGACCTTCGCTGGTGGCTTCACTCCACTCATGTGACATTACGTTGACCCTTTGTTCTTCCACAACCTTTAGCCACAGTGACCACGGACACTTCCCAGATAGGCTAGGGGATCATTATATGGGAAGGACAGTCCAAGAAACTTTGCAGGATCATGAGGCCCATTTGCACATCAATATCCTAGAAATGAGAATGGTGCTTTTGGTGTTGCAGGCACTTCAGGACTCTCTTCCGCTGGGAACTATTGCAATACAGACAGACAACATGTTAGTTGTTTGGGATATAAACAAACAAGGAGGAACCAGGTCCTACCCTCATTGTCGAGAGGCCCTGAGAGTATGGCAATGGGCAGCCTCCTCCCAACGCTTTCTGATAGCAGTGCACATCCTGGGGAAATCTAACGTGATAGCAGACAAACTCAGCAGAGCAATTCTGATGCCTCACGTATGGTCCCTAAAGCCAGAAGTAGCGGAGGTGATTTTCTGCAAATCGGGCCAGTCATGCTGCGACCATTTTGCCATGTCCATGAATGCCAAATGCAGCAGCTATTTTGCCCTAATCCCTCCTCCAGGGGAGTCACCAAGGGATGCACTTGTACACGATTGGCCCTCGGGTCTCCTCTATACCTTCCCTCCCTTTCCCGTGATACCCAAGGTTCTTCAGAAAGCCAGCTCATTGGGATTCTCATCACCCCATACTGGCTTCGTCATATCTGGTTCCCCTTCCTTTGACCTCATCTCCAGGAGGAGCTGTGGGTTCTGGACCCTGTTCCGGACCTTCTGACCCGTGTCAGGGGTGCTCCATCCCTCTCTTCAAGCCCTCAAATTGACAGCTTGGCTGCTCCAATTCCAAATATAGCCAGGCTCCCTAACCTTTCTTCATCTGTGAAACATAACTTGATATCGTCTCATAGGGCTTCAAAGAGAAAATTATACAGGAGCAAATGGAAAAGATTTTCTTCTTGGGCATCAAATAACCACATTGATCCTTTTTATGGATCTATAGGTTCCATTCATGAATTTTTTAAGGAAGGTGCAGCGCCAGCTAGTATTCAAGTCCAGTTAGCAGCTGTATCTAATTTTTATATAGGTGAGTTAGGCGCAAATCTGATTTCTCACAGACTATGCAAAACTTTTCTGAAGGGTGGTATTTTATTAAGACCACCCATTAAGACCCCTCTACCACCATGGGACCTAAATTTTGCTTTATCCTGTTTGATTCTTCCCCCCCTTTGAACCTGCATCATATTGTGATCTAAAGTTTTTGATATGGAAAACAGTTATGTTGATTGCCGTCACTTCTGTTAGAAGAGTTTCAGAGCTACAAGCATTTTTTATAAAGCCCCCCCTACATGCTTTTTCACAAAGACAGAATATCTCTTCGAACAAACCCATCCTTCCTTCCAAAAGTATGCTGAGAGTCTAATTTGAATCAGTCCATAGAACTGCCAGTGTTTTTTCCCAGCTATGACAACAAGGCAGAATACATGCTACGCCAACTGGATGTACATAGACAGTTAAGTTTCTACTTACACAGGACAAAGGAATTCAGAAAGTCTGACCAATTATTTGTCTCATTTTCAGAATCAAAAAAAAGGTGCTCCTGTATCTAAAGTCACACTTTCAAAATGACTATCAGATTGTATTACTTTTACATACAAATCTTACAACAAACATCACTCCTTAAAGTCAAGGGATTATTCTGCAAGATCCATAGCAACTTCTGCCTTTTGGGCCAGACTACCAGTTGACACTCTCTATGCCACTGCAACATGGGCAAGGCCTCATACCTTTTTCACTCATTACAACGTGGATTTGGCCTCCAGGAATAGGGCCTCTTTTGGGTCCACTGTTATGAAGAATATTCTCCCGTGAGCCACTCAAGAAAGATGGTGCTAGGAACGCTGTTCCAACCAGTGAAAAATGAAAGCGAGATAGGACAACACATAAATACGTTATGTACTCACCATAGCATTCCATGTGTGTTGTCCATCTTGCCTTCATTCTTACATCCCACCCACCTTTCCCTGGCCTTTGACTCCTGGAGGACAGAGTGGTCATGATTGGAAACGTTCTCCGACCTTCTTCATTGCTTTTTAAATTTTGAATACGCTTTATTGATGTTCATCGTGCATACAGCTGCAGTCATAACAGATGGGTTCTCCTGCCGTCAGGCAGGTCCTTGGTCGGCCAAATTCCAAAGTCTAGGTCCGGCGTCGGTTGTTGTCGCTTCTTCCCTGACGTCAATGCGACAGGGGTATAAAAGAACCAGCTGACGCCATTTTCTTCAGTCTTTCTTGCCGCGCGGTGCCCGAAGCAGAAGCAGTTCGCAAGTGCCGGTCGGCCAGCTCCTGAGATTACGAAAAATTTGGAACCGAAGTCTTCTTAAAAGCTAAGTACCCCGTTGGGGAAACTTTTCTTGCCTCAGACCGATGTCAGACAAAGTTAATAATTGTATTTCTTGTGGGAAGCAAATACCACATAAGGATTTCCATTCCCTCTGCATACCTTGTTTAGGCCCAGACCACAACGTCTCGGTCTGTCGCTTTTGTGCTACATTCAACAAACGCACTATTAAGCGTCGGGCGGAGTTCGCCCAGCATTATTTTGGGAAAGCATTTGACTATACTATGTCGTCGGATACTCCGACTCCGGTTTTGTCTTAAAAACGCAAAGACAAGGACCGACACTCGAGGTCCGCGGCCTCTACCGGCTTCACGCCAAAGCCGACTACACGTGGTCCGGTTCTCAGCGAGGCGCCTACGCAGCCCCTGATTACCGACGACACATCTTTGGCGGTGTCTCCTGTACCCGAGGTCGCAGGCTCCTCGGCCCACACCCTGACTACAGATACCGACGCCACACTTGGCGTTGAAACACAGAATGTGGATAGGTCCACCTCCACTCAAGGTGTCTTCAGACCTTCCTCTTCTTTCTCCATCAAGGCTTTCACCAAGTCTAAAGCTACCATGCACCCTAAGAGACCAGCTACACAGGGCCCATCGCCAGGCCCCATGCCTAAGAAACAGATGCTTAAAATGGCTGAGGATTTAATTACTCTAATCAGAGGTTCTCAGCCACCTCCTGACAAAAGACCCAGAGTGGAGGAAGATTCCCCCTCTTCTGATCAGGGCTCCATTATTTCAGAGCACTCTGATTATCAGGAACAGTCTTACTCCCCTTTTGAAGACTCTGATGCAGAGGAATCTATTCCTTCTGTATTCCCCCCTGAGAATTACTCATTTGGTGAAACTCTGCATACCTTAAGGGAACACTTTCACTGGGAAGGCCAGGATTATTCAGATTCTAATTAAAGGCTCAGGGAATTTCTTTTGTTACCCCAGCACAGGCCTCTGGCTATACCTCCTGTCCTGGACATCCTAGATGATGTTTACTCGGAGGCCTGCCTTAACCCGGACTCTCTTCCTCCAGCTCCAGTTAAGCCTGACAGGTACTACAGGGTTCCTGACTCACACCAATTTCTATACAAACGCCATGCTGCTGACCTAGAAACCATCTCACAGGGGCCCAAGGGAGTTAAGGCCTCCATTGCCTTCCGAGAGAGATTCCAGATCCTTAGAAAGGTGGGGAAAAGAGGTATATACCTCGGCTACCTTATCCATGAGGTCCTTAAACTTTCAGTTTCATATGCTAAAATACCAACAGTTTCTGTTATCTCAATTGAAAAGTAAAATGTCACAACCTGAACAACCAGACATGAAGGAGTTGCAGGATTTGATGCATAGTGCAGAACAAGTGGGTAAACATACCTTACAATGTGGTTTTGATGCTCTAGAGGCCTCATGTAGAGCTGCTGTTACAGGCTCAGTCATACGTAGGCATGCCTGGCTCAAGGAACAAGCCTTGCCTGATCATGTCAAAGCTAAATTACTAGACGCCCCTCTTCAAAAGGATGTACTATTTGGGGCAAATGCTGAGGAAGTATTACGGAAAATGGAGGAAAAGGCTAAATCAATGCAAACTGTGAAAGAATTTCTGCAGGTTGAACCTCCACGTTTTAGTAGAAATTGGCCTTCCAAAAACTGGTCCTTTCCTGCCACAGACAGACCCCAAAGAGGCAGATACAGGCACCCGAGGGGCAGAGGACAAACACAAGGCTCGTACAGAGGCAGACAATGGCAAGCTCCTACACAAAGAGGTGGTGAGGACAACTCGCAATCTTTCAGAAAGCAAAACCAATGACTTTCCCCTTTGCATGCCAACCAGGTCTCAAATGGCAGCCCCCTTAGGAGGAAAGCTGGCACTATTCTCAAAAAGTTGGCATATTGTCACAATGGACAAATGGATCCTGAACATTATAAACAGAGGCTACAAATTCCATTTTCATACCCTTCCAAAAATGAAAGGCATGCCAAACCTGCCACACAATCAAAGGGCAGAGGCACAAAAGCAAATTTCAGATCTTATAAACATGAAAGCTATTCAAGAGGTACCTACACGAACAAGGTCAAGGTTTTTATTCCAGGCTATTTCTGGTGCCAAGGAAGGGAAAAGATTGGAGACCTATTTTGGATCTTTCCATCCTAAACACATTCCTACTCGTAGCAAAATTCAAGATGCTCACTCTACAGCAACTTCTTCCCATGCTGAGCAAGGAGTCTTGGCTGGTAACATTGGACCTCAAGGAGGCATACCTGCATGTCCCAATCAGACAAAATTGCAGAAGATACCTCAGATTTCTTGCAGGTTCAACCCATTATCAATTCTCTGCATTGCCCTTTGGTTTATCTACTGTGTCCAGAGTATTCACGAAATGCCTGCCATCAGTAATTGCCTACTGCAGACTTCAAGGGATACAAATATACCCTTATTTGGACGACTGCCTGATCCAAGCGGACAGCAAGCACATTCTTCTGAAACATAATAATGTTATTAAACTCTCTAGGATACACAGTCAACAAAGAGAAATCAAGACCAATACCTTCTCGGAAGATAATTTTCCTGGGTGCCAATTTGGACACAAACACCCAGATGGCCTACCTCACGCCAGAGAAGCAGGGGCAACTATTTCAATATTTCAGAACACTGGCAAATTGCACCAGGCTGACTGCAAGGAAAATCCTGCAGGCTCTGGGATTCATGGCATCTTGCATCTTACTAATCCCATGTGCAAAGCTGCATATGAGAAAACTACAATGGTACCTAAAAAACATATGGTCTCAACACAGCCACAGTTTGGAAACAATAATACCACTAATTCCATGTCTGCAAAAGGAATTTCTGTTGTGGGCTCAAGCATGCCAAACAACACAGGTCTTCCATTCAGCAAGCCTCAAGCAAATCAAGTCATCACAACAGACGCCTCGGACTACGCCTGTGGGCGCACATGACAGACCGGTGCATTCAGGGCAAATGGACCTAAAAAGAAAAGCACCTTCACATCAATCAAAAAGAAATGCTAGCAGTGATAAATGCTATTATAGCTTTCAAGGACCTTCTACAACCAGGCCAGCTATTGATAAGAACAGACAACACCACAGTTATGTGGTACATAAACAAGCAGGGAGGAACACATTCTTATCCCCTATGCAGACTGGCCATGTCACTTTGGAACATGGCCATGGACTTACAAATGGAACTACAAGCACAGTACTTGCCAGGCAAGGAAAACATGCTGGCAGACAACCTAAGCAGGAATATGACAGAGCCACACGAATGGAAGTTGCATCCAAAAGTTTTTACAGAAATAAGCCAAGAATGGGGAAGGCCAGACATAGATCTCTTTGCCTCCCACAAAAATCATCAATTGACAAAATTCTGCTCAAGGATCTTCCATCCAAAGGCCTGGAGAGTGGACGCTCTCTCTTTCAGTTGGACATCAATGACAGTTTATGCCTTCCCACCTCTTCCTCTGCTGCCCAAAGTCCTATTGAAGACCAAAGCAGACAGACCAAAGATGATCCTCATTGCTCCGGACTGGCCAAGGCAACACTGGTACCCACTCCTGAGGAGCCTGATGCATTCCCCACCATGGACCCTGCCTCTAATGCCTCTTCTTCTGACTCAGCACAGCTTCAAAACTCTTCACAGTCAGCTGAAAACACTCAATCTAGCCGCATGGAAGATTCCTTAGCATCGCAGCAGGCCCTGCTCTCCAAGGAGGTGCAGGATGTCATTTTGGAGGCCAGAAGGCCATCAACTAGAAAAGCTTATTCTGCAAAATGGAAACGTTTTTGTGTTTGGAATGAGAAAAAGGGCCAGTGCCCTGGAAAACTGAATTTACCTCAAATACTACAATATTTGGCTGAACTGCTAAGCAGTGGTCTTTCGTTCTCCTCCATCAAAATCCATGCCTCAGCCATTTCTGCAGAATACAACACTGATCCACCTTTATTCTCTCACCCTCTATTAAGACAGTTCCTCAGAGGGGCTAAGAATTTAAGACCTCCAAGAAAACAACCAATACCTGCTTGGGATCTTAATTTCATTCTGGAAAAACTGACTTTGCCTCCTTTTGAGCCAGCTGCCTCATCAGATTTACAATATTTGTCCTGGAAAACAGCTTTCCTTCTGGCTATCACTTCAGCTCGTAGAGTTTCAGAACTACAGGCTCTTATGGCTGTTTAGCCTTTTATCATCTTCCATCAGGGCAGAGTTTGATTACGTACCAACTCGTCCTTTATGCCTAAAGTGGTATTTAGGGTAGCTTTAAATCAGGCCATACATTTACCTACTTTTTATCCTAATCCTCAAAACAAAGGAAAGAGATTACTGCATTCCCTGGACATCCACAGACAACTGCGTTATTATTTGGACAGAACAAAACCTTTCAGAAAATCAGAACAGCTTTTTGTGGCCTATGCGGTAGGAGCTCAAGGAAAGTCAATATCCAAACAGACAATCTCAAAATGGATAGCCCACTGCATACACTTTTGCTATTCCTTTCATGGCAAAACTGTACCTACAGGCATTAGAACTCATTCTACCAGGGCCACAGCCACCTCTGCAGCCTTCCTCAGAGGAGTTCCTACCAAGGATATTTTAGAAGCAGCCACTTGGAGTTCTGTGCATACCTTCTCCAAGCACTACAACCTACCATTATACTCCAAATCTAGAGCAGGCTTTGCCACTGCAGTCTTGCAGGGCATTTTGGCTCCTCCTAGCTCCACCTAGTGCCTACCACCCCTTTCTTAGCTTTGGGATTCTACCCATCTGTTATGACTGCAGCTGTATGCACGATGAACATAGTACAGTTTTGTACCTACCATAAATGTAGATGTTCGAGTGCTAATACAGCTGCAGTCCAGGTTTCCCTCCCTCCTTCCCCTCTAGGGGTCTTTTATGGTGTATTTGCTTTCAACTACTGGTCTTTGATTATATTGCATTGCATTATTACATAATTTTATGTATTGCCTTCTTTCTGGGGGCACCTGACATCTGGGGCAAGAAAAACTGAAGAAAATGGTGTCGGCTGGTTCTTTTATACCCCTGTCGCACTGACGTCAGGGAAGAAGCAACGACAACCGACCTAGACTTTGGAATTCGGCCGACCGAGGACCCGCCTGACGGCAGGAGAACCCATCTGTTATGACTGCAGCTGTATTAGCACTCGAACATCTACATTTATGGTAGGTACAAAACTGTACTTTACATGTGTTACATCAACAAACAAGACCTGGGGAGCTTTCCAAGGGCATGATAGGATAGGGATACAGCCATGAGCCAGAGGAAGACCTCAAGCTTTTGTAAACTGCCAAGTCGGAACTGAGGATTGGTTTCAAGCCCAACCAGTGAAGAATGAAAGCGAGATAGACAACACACGTGGAACAATGTTCTTCATGTTTCACTGTTGCAGTCATCACCTGTGGGTTATTCCTGCTGTGGTAGCCCACGGCCGGCCTGAATACCAGAGTCTATGTTTTTCTGCGTCGGCTGCAGTCGCCTGTAGTCTGACATTAGGCTGTCAGTGCTATAAACCAAGGCAGTCGACGCCATTACATCAGTCTTTCTTGCCATGGAGCCCGTAGCGGAAGCAGTTCGCAAGAGTGCCGGTTGGTTGCTACCAGAGTCTGAATGCCAGCTGAAAACATATAAAGCTAAGTACCCCATTGGGAACCCTTTTTTCTTGCACTAACCGATGTTCGAAAAAATTAATACATGTCTCGCCTGTGGAAAGCAGATCCCACACCGAGACTTCCATTCTTTCTGCTTCACTTGTTTAGGCGCAGACCACAACATCCCCCGTTGCCAGTTCTTTCCCCCTCTTTAACGAGAGAACCATTTGCCGTAGAGTTCTTATTGTAGATAGGTATTTTTTCTTCCAAAATGGCATCCATCAGCCAACAATCCGTGGACATTCTGAAAAAAACGCAGAGATAAAGATAGAGACAGACCACACAAGGCTACTCCTTCAGACGACTCTACCGCTAAGCAGGTCTTCACTTCTCCGGAATTCAGTGAAACGCTTTTGTGGCCCCTGATGCCCAATTCGATATCTACACAGGCCTCTACCGAGACCCTTTTGGAGTTCGGTATGCTGCAGAAATCTTCGTCTTCCGAGCTTTTGGCTGTCTCTGCCTCATTTGGGTCCGGAGCCACAATACAGGCACCAGCTTCCGTGGAGGCCTTTCACACTACCGAATCTAGAAAAAAAATTATATCTTCACATCTGACTACCATTTCTGTCAGACCGACGGATAGTTTTAGGACTAGAAGCCAGACCACTCCTAGAAAATCTGCCTGTAGCCACCATCTTGCTCCTGCTCCTGCTCCACCACCCCAAGCACAAATGCTTAAAATAGCAAAGGATCTCATCTTATATTGAAATGATAAGCCAGCAAACTGTTTATTAACTAAGATTTCATGTCAAACATGAAAATAGAGATAAAAAACAGACCAATTTTGGCTATAAAGTTAACATAGCCTTCATCAGTGTTATACAAATTATGACTTCCATAACTCCATTTTATAGTAGACATGTTAATCTGAAAATTCATTGGTCATTCAAAGATGCTCATTAAGTCCCGGTGGGAATATCCCACCCAATTTGATGATCCATTTCTTTTCTTTAGTATTCAATATAGTATGCCATCGGCTTTGTTCATCCTGTTGCCCATAATTTTATCAATCACAATAAATCTGAAAGAAGCATTCTCGTGTATCATAGTATGTTTATAAAGAGCACGGGTGGTCTTTTTGATTATGATGTCACTAAGATGTTCTGATATGCGTGGCCTTAAAGGTAAAGACGTTTGGCCTATGTAAAAAGCAGAACAGGTACATGTTGCGAGGTAGATGACCCAGTCCGTGCCACAATTTGCAAAGAACCCAATATATACATTCCCAGTATTATTACTGCTGAATTCTTTGGATTTGGTCACGCTCCTGCAATGGGTACAGTGGCCACAGGGGACGCACCCCACAGGTTAGTCACCAATCAAGATTTTTTGAGTGGAATCCAATTTGGTCCTACCACTGTGTTTATAATGACTAAGATGCTAGCCTACATTCCTACCCCTTTGAAATGAAAAGAAACATCTATCTTGTAAAAAGTTGAAAGGTTGGCCTCCACAAGGAGTATATTCCAATGCCTCTGTACACTATTCAGTAAAAGATCAGTGTTCTCCCATAAGTAGTTACTAGTCGGATCAATGATCGATTCCCTGGTTTCCCCTCTTTATACTGCAAAAGGTCCTTCCTGTTGAGTGTAGATACCCAATTACTAGCACTGAGGATGTTACCCATTTTGTAACCCCTGTCCCTGAATCTTGGGGTTAAATTATCCTTAAAGTATTCATAGGTATTTGGATGTGAGCATATACGTTTCGTCCTTAGGAATATGTGATGGGTGAAAGCTGGAGGCATGGAGAAGAGAATTATATTGTGGGTATTTTCGATAGACCTCTGTTTCTAAGGTGTGGTCAACATTCCTAGTGATCAGGACATCTAAATAGGTGATTTGTTGAGAACTGTAATTGACTGCAAATTGGATGCCCCATTTGTTGTCGTTAAGGTAGCCCATGATCTCCATTAAATATTCCTCATCAGATCTCCATACCATCCAGCAGTCGTCAAGGAAACTACTCCAAATGTCACTCTCATCTAGGTAGATGTTGTGTGTTATCATATATCAAGAACTCCTCCACATATGCCATAAATAGATAAAAGAAAGCGTTCTTGGTTAGCACATGTTCCGCAAGGCAAATTAGAAAAGTGTTTAGGCCTGGGGGATAACGTTCTGATTTATTTAGCCAGTATTCTAGTGCCTCTAATCCCGCCCTGTGTGGAACATTGGTATACCGTGCTGAGACATCCAGAGTACATAATAGCCATTCCAGTTTGTTGCATGTCTGAAACAATTTGGAGAAATTCTGCAGTGTCTTGGATTCTTGAACGTACCCATCTGAGTAGGTGCTGTAGGTATTGCATGAGGAATTGTGAGAGGGGTTCTGTAATTGAGCCCCTGCCTGAAACAATGGGCCTGCTTGGTGGATTGTTCAGATCCTTATGTATTTTCGGAAGGAAGTAAATGTATTGACTCATAGGATCTGAAACAGTCAAATGATGTAAAGAGGTGTTTCAGATAATGCCCTCCTCTTTGACTGACCACAAGAACTGATCAATCTGTTTCTTAAACCTAAAGGTAAGATCTAATGGTATTGCCCATCGCTAAGCTGTCTGATTGCTTCCGCTTTGTATTGTATCCAATTCATCACAACCACAGCCCCACCCTTATCTGCAGATAAAATAACCAATTCCTTGTTGTTAGCCAATTCTTGTAAAGCTTGAGTTTCAGTCTTTGAGAGATTATTAGCTTTACATTGGAATTCCCTTGAATGAAAATGTAAATCCTTTAGAATGGAGGTTTGAAACATTTGTACATTAGGATACATAGGGGTGTAAAATTGGATTTGTGATATTTGAACCCCCCCCCCCCATGTTCAGGGTTATCAGATGATTGCTCCACAAAGGATATAATATCCTGTGCAAGAGTATCTTCGGAGACAAAGAAGCCAGGTGTAAAGTTCAGACCTTTATTCAATATTTTTATTTGGATATTTGACAGAGGTACTGTAGAAATATTCAACACATTGTTATTGGTAATTATTTCTGAATTACCAGTTTGAGAAGTCCCTCCATATTTTCCAGTCTTGGAATGTTTCCTTCCTCCCCTCCTCTTTCACACCCTAAAGGGCTTGGTGTGTTGCTTCTTTTGGACAGTGGGGAGTCTGGGGCTTGCTGTGTGTCACTGTCAGTCGCTGATGAGGAATCTTCCCCAGATGTATCATAGCTAAATGGGATTGTTCTTTTAAGGATCGACCTGGGTCTCTTCCGTTTGCCCACCTTCCTGCCATCATTTTCAAACCTAACTTGTTTGTTGTTGCTAAACTGGGTGCCTTAGCATAATCAGTTAGGTCTCTCTGAAATTTTCTCATTTTCTTTGCCTTAATCTGCTATTCAAGATTAAGAAGGTCTTTACTAAGTTTATTAAGGCATATGTCATACAGTGGCAAGCCTTCAAATGTCTTAGTTTCCTCACACAATCTTGTTACTTCAGCTGTGTCATTCTCTGTAGTGCGGTCATAATAGGAGGACAAACCCCCCACAAACCCCATAGATGTTTGTTGCTGAGCTATGGTCTACTGTTTCACTAACTCAGTATCTGTCTACTCACCAGAGGTTGTATACGTACCCTAAGTCCCCTAGGCGCTGTTCCCTCAGTCATATATGCTTTGAACAATTATAGTGCCACATATTGGTCCGTAAGGACCTCATATGTTTCGTTAAATTTTGAAAGTGGGCTTCACAAGTGTCCTCCAATGTCAAAGGATTCAAACTGTTGTTATGGTTATTATTTTGGCCTAAACCAAACAGCCCCGGATCATCCCGATCTGTTGATAATCCCTGTAATATGCTTGTCAAATCTATGGGGAATAGATGGTCTAAACCAGTTATCTGTATGTGTATACTGTATGTATAAATGATCCTGTATAGTGATAGATCAATAACCCCTTAAATATGAGGAGATAAACCACGAGGGGTGTAAGTATTGCGTGAGTCCAGAGATATGTTGGTATCTAAAAATATATGTAGATCAATAGCAATAAATAGGCAAGGGCCCAATATATGATATCAGCCACTAATAATTGGGAGGCGCATAAAGCAAATCCTATTCCAGGCCCCCAAATCACAATAGTTGTAGTTATTCAAACCTATTCCAAAAGGTATTCAAAAAAACACAGCAATGCTACATTCGTTTACATGAAATTCACAAACCTTCCTTGATAAATTCCAAAACCTGAGAAACTGACAATGATAGCCCTTGCTATTTGGTCCTTAAACAGGAATCCATTGCATAACAGAATAAGGTACCTTTAAATTGTTATAACTATTAAGCAGAGTAATATAGCAATGCTTTTGTCCATTTCATATTATTCAAACTGCTTAAACAAACAATAATGGCCTTTGCTGTAGATAAAGTGACATATAGTGCTGACATATATAAGGCCCTTGACCAAACTCCCAATAACTAGTATAAAGTACAATAAGACCAATAAGTCATGAATTCAAGCAGTAACTCCCTTGGTGTTATTCATATCAGCAACCCTGGATCTGTTTGTTATACATACAGAAAATATATTCAGTCCATCAACCCCCCAAATATTAATCAAATGCTTCACTCCAAATATTTAGAGGATAAATATTAGATCCCATAATTCCTATGGGTCAGTTTGTTAAAGATAAGTTATCAGCTCCACCAAACCCCTGAATATTGATAAAATACTGCCACAAGACTCTTGCTGCCCCTATAGTGCCTTTTTTAGGCAAGGTTCAAATGACAAATTCACCACCGTAACAGGAACAGGCAAGCAAAAACTGAGGGTAATGCTACTCAATGCTAGAAGTCTAAATCTCAAAATGCACTCCCTCAAGGCACTCCTTAAAATGGAGAACATCAATATCTGTGCAGTGACTGAGACCTGGTTCAAGGCTCCAGAGAGCACCCCTACATTACCAGGCTATAACTCATACCACTCTTTTCGGCCACCTAACCTGGACCAAAGGCAGAGGTGTGTCCATATTCATTAAGGATATCCACACCTCCAGGCTAGTTGCTCAGCATAATGCATCCGAGTTTATCCAAGTGCAACTAACTCTGGGTAAAACTGCAATCCAAATTGTAACTTGCTACAGATCCCCCGCTATGCCCCAGGATTCACACTCCTCTTTTCTTGATATACTGGAAAATATTAGGGTTCAACCAAACACCCTAATAATGGGCAATTTCAACTACCCCACCATTACTTGGGAAAGCTACTCGTGTACCAACTCCTTCGCTCAACGCTTTCTGGAACTCATAAATTCTAATGCCCTGGATCAAGTTATCCACACCCCCACCAGGGGCAACAATATCCTAGACCTAGTCATTACCAACATAAGTGACCTGAAGTCAACTCCTCGTTGGTCAGATCCGACCATAAGCCAATCACCCTAGATATCCACGTCCCGCCCCCACCCCCCATTAAGGAAATCACAGTAAAAAATTTTTCCAAAGCCACCTTCATGCTTCTTAAAACAGAAGTGGCAAACTTCATGACACCCATGCAGATGGACAATACAGTTACAAATGCTGAAGCCTACACAGATGCACTGTATAAGCACTTAACACGAGTGCATGGATCGTGCTATCCCAAACAGAACCAAGGCGCTATCCTCCAAAAAAGTAAGCCAGTCTGGTGGTCCCCTGCCATAAACAAACTTTACAACAGAAGGAATAAACTGTTGCAAAAGAGAATAAAATCCCATGAGTGGAGGAGTTCCCTGGTCAGCCTCAGTAAGAAGCTGAGATCCATTGTAAGATCCTCCAAAGCTAGCTACGAAAACAAAATTGCCACTGATTCCAGGGACAACCACAAAGCATTCTATAGCAATGTCAAGAATCTCAATGGCAACACTCAGATCTGGAACCAGTGAAAAACCTTCACAGCAACTGGTAAAATCCAAAAAGCTTTATTGTACCACACACCAGTTGAGCGCTTTCTTCCCTACTGAAGGGACTTCATCAGAACAGTTTCACTTTTACAACCCAGCCCTTTTATGTAAAGGAGCACACAATTAACCAATTAATTATACTAAACACTTACATAAAAAAACTACAGAGACATAAAAACAAGATGCATATAACAATTATGTATATACAACAGTTCAAAACATTACATGGCAATTACATATCAGATAAATTAACGTTCACTGTAAAAACTTTAGATGTTATGTAGTCCAATCTCGCCTACATTCATACTCGAGGGTTCGGAGCCGAATGTCAGCTCCGACTCGGCCAACTTTTCTACTAGCTCAAAGTATCTCATTGGCTGGGCCAAGCAGGTATCCCATGCTGCACTGCTCCATAACCCCAGATCTCATTTGCCGCTCATGTAGCTAGGACGTGGTCTCGCTTGGCTGTGGCTAAGTACCTTCTTTTTTCATTTTCTCTCGAGAAAATTGCTAATTTTCAACACAAAAGCTATTTTAATAGCTATTTTCATCTTGTTGCTTGTTATTGTGTGTTACTTGTGTGTGGTTGGTATCCCTAACTGTTCCGGTGGGCTAGGCCCGTTTGAGTTAGAGGACCTAGTCCTCCATTATGTGTGTTACTTTTTGCTTAAGTTTTTGTTGGTTACTGGAGCTAAGCTAGCTCTTTACCTTTTACTTGTTGTGGATAGTGTGTGTGAGTCATAAAGAACCATTTTACTTGGATGTTCTTTGGTTGCTGTGGTAGAGTGATCAGTAGTTTCCCGCCTTTGCTGTTTGTTCTAGCTAGGTTGTTCAGTGGTCTTATTGTGACAAGATGTCTAAGGAGCAGAAGGAACATAAACCTTCTGGGTTTAAAAAATGTTCCAAGTGTAGTTACAAGATGTCCATCACGGATGGATATTCCGTATGTGTTTATTGCCTAGGAGCAATTCATTTGCAAGAGTCTTGTAGCTTCTGTCACTCCTTCAGTCCGAGGGTGCTTCAGGAGCGAAAAAATAAACTAATATTGAAGGGATTCATGAAACCTTCATTTGAGGAGTCTTTGGACTCTGCTTCTGGTTCTCAGTCCAAGTCTAAAGCTTCGAAGGCGAAGGAAAGATCTCCAGCTCCATCTGTTTCTTCGGAGCCGCCAGAGAAACTTTCTAAACTTGACTCTACCTCCTCAGCTCCTATGTCCTCGGGGCCGCAGGAGGTATCTGTAGTACTGGAATCGACGTTGGCTCCTATTTTACTGGAACCCATTCGGAGCCAGTTACCCAGTGTTAGGCATGGCTCTCCTGACAGGATATCCCAATCTCCGTCCCTGTCCTCCAAATCCTCCAGGCTTTCTGATTTGGATGGCGATAGGGTGGTGCAGAGGCTCCTGCAGTCGCTGGTGTTGGCAAAATTATTCTCGGCTCCTACCCAGTCGGCTCCGGAGCCTGTCCTGATGCTTGTATCGATGGTTCCTCCTCCGAGCACTTCCTTGTCTTCGGAGCCGGAGTGCTCCGCTCTGAGTGATGTTCTTGCACCGGCGCCGATACCCCTTAAGGGTTTATCGGTGCTGACGTCGGCTCTGACCCTGTCGGCTCCTTCCACAGGTTTCGGCACTCGGGTTTCCTCAGTCGGGCCCGAGGGGGATACTTCGAGACACCTGTCAGTTCCGAACCTTCCTCTCGGCGTATCGGCTCAGGGGACCCAGACTCCGATCATGGTCTCTGAGGCCCGTCGGTCCTCGGATTCAGGGGGACCGGCCTTCGAGGCCATGCGGAGCGCACTGGCCAAATCGTCAGTTACATCACCCGGATCGGTCATTCCGTCCCCTTCCACCCTGGCTAGAACCTCTGACATCCCCCTATTCATAGATGGCAGAGCCCAAAGGTCCGGGGATACCCCCATGAGTGGTCCACAACTTTCTGAGGGCCCCTTAGAGTCTGTGGCCCCCAGAAAAAAGACATGCAAGAGGAAGCACATAGACTCCCAGGACGAGTCTCTCACTTCTGATACCGACCTCGAGGAGTCGGAGGGGTCCCCCAAGTCGTCCTTTGACGTCTCTTTCCCCAACATCCTGGAGATTTTGAGACAGAGGGGCGACTGGCCGTCCAAAACCCCCTTCCTCAAGGCCTTTGGAGCTCAACCCTCCACCTCCTCGGTGTCTCCACCCTTCGACGAGCTTTTGGATTTAATCTGTCGAAGGGTATGGGAGAATCCTGATTTGGTGGGACCTGTACCCAGAAGGCCCAATAAGTTTCTTTCTGCTCGCCCGGGGAAAGAGTTTCTGTCTAAAGGGGTTTCTGTAGATGCCATGGTGGTGGCGGCGGCCACCCAGAAGTAAGTAGCCGAGAATTCTTCCTCCGTCCATCCTCCTAACAAGGAGTCTAGGACCATGGACCGGTACGGGAAGCGTACCCTTTCGTCAGCGACCTTCACCTTACAGTCACTGAACTACCTTTATCATTTTACTCAGCTCCAGAGAGATCTCCTCAAGGAGTTAGGAGATACTCTAGCCAGTAATGTACCTGAGGCATTAGCGCACACAGTTAACGCCCAGGTGTCCACCCTCAATTCTATTGCCAACTTGTCTATGAGGCTCATATCTTATGCAGCCGAGGGGGTGAGTAGGGCAGCCAGTATGGGAGTAGCCCTCAGGAGGCAAGCCTGGTTGCACCTGTGTCATTTCGCGGAGGCCTTCAAGTCTTCTTTCACTTATGCTCCCTTTGATGGGTCCTCGCTTTTCGGGACCAAAGTGAAAGACACCCTCACCATATGCGAGCAAGAGGGAAAGACCCTGTCTGCTGTAGGGGTCCATTTTTCCCTCCCTTCTAGGCCTTACCCCAAGGCTCAGAGAGGTGGGTAGATGTGGTTCAAGAAGTCGCAGAAGTTTTTCCCTGCCGCACAAGGTGAGTCCCCCTCCAGAGACAGAGGAGGGGGAGGTTATTCAGGAAGATGCTGCCCTAGAGACAGAGGAGGCCCCCACAACTCGGGAGACTGTGATTCCTTTTGCGGTTCTTCCTACTATCATTCCTGATGTGTTGCCTGGCTGTGCTTCTCCAGAGCCAGTCGGGGGCCGCATATCATTATGCCCTGAAGTCTGGGAAAGCATAACCCAGGATCGATGGGTGTTACGAATAGTTTCCGGAGGTTATGCCATCTCCCTTTCGTCAGCCCCCTCCAGTCAGAAAAATCCCGGACGTTCCACCCAGTCAAAGGGATCATGCAGCCTTAGAGGTTTCAAAGCTGCTAAAGAAGAGAGTCATCCAACCTGTCCCCTCAGACCAAATCGGATTAGCGACTTACTCAAGACTCATTTTGGTGCCGAAAAAGACGGGACCTGAGACCCATTCTAGATCTCAGCCGATTAAACCACTATGTTCAAAAGTCCAAGTTCCGAATGGTCACCCTTCAGTCCATTTTTTCGTTGATGGAAAAAGAAGTATGAGTGTGCCCCATCGATTTCAAGGATGCTTACTATCATATCAAAATGGACAGGACATCCAGGAGTCACCTACGCTTCCAGCTGGGAGCCAGTCATTTTCAGTTTCGTGCCCTGCCCTTTGGTCTCACCACAGCCCCCAGGGTGTTCACCAAGTGTTTGATGGTGGTGACAGCTCACCTGAGATGTCAAGGATTCCAAGTGTTTCTGTATCTGGACGACTGTCTCCTCACTGCCCCCACCAGGCATCTACTCATCCAAGCCAGGGATGCTACCATTGCCGTCTGTCAACGACTTGGAATAACATTGAACTGGGAAAAATCTGCCTTGCTGCCCTCACAGCGTGTCACATTTATAGGCGCAGAGCTAGACACTGTCCAAATGCGGGCCTTCTTGCCGCACAAAAGGATCAGAGTATTATAGAATCAGGTTTGCGTGTTATTACCCCTCAGGAAAGTACAAGCGAGATGGGTTCTTCAGCTTTTGGGCACCATGGCAGCCACCATTATGCTAGTGCCTCTAGCGAGATTACACATGAGGCTTCTTCAATGATTTCTCTTTGCCCAGTGGTCTTTCCAAAAACTCCCCCTTTCCCACCAGATCCTACTCACAGACCGATGCAAACAGGATCTCGGTTGGTGGCTATGCTCCACCAATCTGGACGAGGGGAAACCGTTTGGTCCTCCGTCACCTGTAGCCACGGTGACCATGGACGCCTCCCAGATGGGGGGGCATTATCTTAGCAGGACGGTCCAAGGCACGTGGCAAGATCACGAGGTACATCTGCACATCAATGTCCTAGAGATGAGAGCGGTGTTACTGTCATTGCGGGCTATTCAGAGCTCTCTCCCTCTTGGGACGATTGCGATACATTCAGACAACATGTCCGTTATATGGTATCTAAACAAACAGGGAGGAATCAGATCTTACCCCCTATGCAGAGAGGCCATGCGAGTGTGGCAGTGGGCAGTGTCTTCCCAATGGTTCCTAGTGGCAACGCACATTCCGGGGAAGGCCAATGTGATAGCAGACAGGCTGAGCAGAGCTATTCTCATGCCTTATTGAGTGGTCCCTGAACCCTCGGGTTGCGGAACAGATATTCAACAGGTGGGGTCAGCCTTGCTGCGATCTTTTTGCCAATCCCCTCAATTCCAAATGCAGCAACTACTTCACCCTGATCCCCCCACAGGGGGAATCACCCAGGGACTCTCTAGTCCACGATTGGCCCTCCTGTCTGCTCTATGCTTTCCCTCTATTTCCTCTGTTGCCAAGAGTGATTCAGAAAGCTCTATCCTTGGGAAGCAAGATGAATCTAATTGCCCCACACTGGCCTCGCCAAGTCTGGTTCTCCTTTCTCCATCCATTCATGGTGGGTACTCCTTGGATTTTGGACCCAGTACCAGACCTACTGACACACATGTCGGGACAGTTTCACCCCTCCCTGCGGACCCTCAGGTTGACAGCCTGGCTACTCTACTTCTGTCGTTACTCAGACTTCATCGTTTTTCACCTGATGTAGTGCACATTTTATCGTCCTCTCATAAGTCTTCGACTAGGAAGATTTATTCCAGTAAATAGAAGAGATTCTCTATTTGGGCTCATGCCCAAGGAATTGACCCGTACACAACCCCAATTTCTGCTGTTTTGGAGTTCTTGTCCATGCTCTTTCAGCAAGGCTGTGCACCCGCCACCATTAAAGTTCAGTTGGCGGCTATTTCAAGCTTTCATACCTCATATGAGCCTTCCCTTATGGCCCACAAACTCTGTAAGGCCTTTCTAAAGGGCACCATATTACTCCGGCTGCTATTTCAGAGCCTATTATGCCCTGGGATCTAAACTTTGTTTTGCAAGCCCTTACCTCCCCACCTTTCGAGCCGGCTGCCATCTGCAAGTTAAAGTTTTTGTCCTGGAAAACAGCTTTCCTAATATCCATCACATCAGCCAGACGAGTGTCGGAGATTCAAGCCCTCTCCATTAAACCCCCGTATTTGATTTTTCATAAGGACAGAGTTTCTCTTCGACCTAATCCGGCCTTTCTCCCCAAAGTTACAGCTACTATTAATCTCAATCAGTCTATTGAGCTACCAGTGTTCTTCCCTCAATTTTCGAACAAGGCAGAGTTTAGATTTCGTCAACTAGATGTGCACAGACAATTGCGATTCTATCTACACAGGACAAAACACCTACGAAAATTTGAGCAATTGTTTGTTTCCTTTTCAGAAAATAGAGCGGGATCCACTATTTCCAAGGTTACCATTTCCAGATGTATTTTGAATTGTATTTCCTTTATTTATTCTTCAGCAAGAAAAACTCTACCATTCCCCGTCAAGGCTCACTCTACTAGGGCTGTTTCCACGTCTATGGCATACCATGCAAGACTATCTTTGGATGATATTTGTGCTGCAGCCATGTGGGCGTCCCCCCACACTTTTATTACTCATTACAAACTGCACGTGGCTTCTAGGGGCCGGGCTTCCTTTGGTTCCACAGTCCTCAGGAGTATCTTCCTTTGAGCCTCCCAGGATAGAGTTGCTGGGGACGCTGTCCCACGAGTAAGAATGTAGGCGAGATTGGACTACATAACATTAAAGTTATGTACTCACCATAACGTTCGATGTATGTAGTCCATATCGCCTCACATTCTTATGTACCGTCCCACCTGCCCCCTTCCTGGAGGATCTGGAGGTTAGGATTGGTACTAGAGTACCCTTCAATGGTGGTTTGTTTTTTCTTACCCTCCTTGATAGTGTTCTACCGTATAGGGTTGTTGTTATGCATGAGGTGTGATTGTGGGGGTTCGCAGCAAACTAGATCTGGGGTTATGGAGCAGTGCAGCATGGGATACCTGCTTGGCCCAGCCAATGAGAGACTTCGAGCTAGTAGAAAAGTTGGCCGAGTCGGAGCCGATATTCAGCTCCGAACCCGCGAGTAAGAATGTGAGGCGAGATGGACTACATACATTGAATGTTATGGTGAGTACATAACTTCTTGTTTTAGACATTTGAGTGAATATTTTTAATTATGTTACCCTAAAATATTTTTTAACTTCAAAAGACATGCCATATTCACATTTTCATTAATACCAGGTGTCTGGGTGGCATTCAGCCTTAACTGCCACCTTAACTCACATATATCTAAATGTACATCCAGTATTCTACCCTGAGGGTCCTTAACCAACTGTTGCAGCACAGAAAACTTAAAAATGTGGTCCTTATTCTCAGATATATGCCTACTCAAGGCGTTAGTCATTTTGTTGTTTCTTATATTCAATAAATGTTCCTTAAACCTGTCCTTAAATCGTCTACAGGTTTTGCCCACATAAAAAGCATTTTTTTTTGTCTCTGTAGTTTTGTTATGTAAGTTTTAGTATAATTAATTGGTTAATTGGGTGCTTCTTTACATAAAAAGGCTGGGTTGTAAAACTGAAACTGTTCTGAAGAAGTCCCTTCAGTAGGGAAGAAAGCGCTCAACCGGTGTGTGGTACAATAAAGCTTTTTGGATTTTACCAGTTGCTTTGAAGGTTTTTCACTGGTTCCAATTGTGGATTGGAGTTGGAGGTATTGTTATTTGGTTTATCC
Source organism: Protopterus annectens (assembly GCF_019279795.1). Taxonomy (NCBI): domain Eukaryota; kingdom Metazoa; phylum Chordata; order Ceratodontiformes; family Protopteridae; genus Protopterus; species Protopterus annectens. Next base: position 774,992,435 of record NC_056748.1, read on the forward strand.
TTTACAGCATGGAAGGATCCACAGCTAACAAAGACATTATGGAGCTGCTGCAACAAATTAATCAGCAGCTAGCAACGCACACTACGCAGATAAAATTGTTGATTGATAAGCAGAGTTGTGCCTCTAGTATTTTTGGCAGCTTGGGTTTGCCTCTAACACAATTTAGGGGCTCGCAGGCTACCCAGCCCAGAGAAATGGACAATTCTGGTGGTTTAAGAGTGGATGATTCCAGAGGAGCAGCAGTGGTTCTTGCAGAGTGGAAAACTAATGGGTTTAACTTTCGTGAGGGTTCAGTCCCTAATATTGTTGGACAACAAAAACATTTATCTATGGTAGACCAGCTTGGTTTACTTGAGAAAGACCTGATTTTTTTTCAAGAGATTGCAGGTGGAGAATTCACATCTTGAAAGAAATATTGAGCTACAATAGGTTCCACGTGGACTGAGAATGTGGAAATATCCTAATGGGTCTGAAAACAATTCAGACATGCTTAAAGAACTGCATGAATTTTTTGATAAGGTTGGAATTGAACTGATGGAAATTATGGTAAAACATAACACACAAGCCCTAGACAGTTTAACAAAAACCTTTGATGAAAATAATGAATTCATTCAAAAGGATTTATTATTTGACGGGTTTTTAACTAACTATAACAATATATTTAGTAAAGTGGACACTTTTGTTCGGAAACATATCTCAGAAAATGCAATAAACTTAAAAAGAGATCTCAATGAGTATGTAAAAGGGTGGGTGTATCCATATTCCCCTGGAAACCTTGGTAACAGTGATGCTAGTCTCAGTCAGATGGATCGGAGAGAGCAGGAAGTGATATCGCCGAGAGTACATCATGATCAGCACGTAAGGCAGCATTCACCAAATGAAGGTGAATTACGGCAGTCTGAACACCTAAGAGGAAGGGAACAGCAACAAAATCATTTTTTTGGAGATGGACAGAGGGAATACAATCACCAAGGGGCGAGACCGAAGAACCAAAGGGGTCGGAACTTCTACAAACGGAATTAAAGCAACCCGTGGACTCTGACTGCTCAGAAGTAAGTCCTTTCAAAAACTTTGATGTCAACCAGCAGGAGGGTAGCGTACTGCTATCCGAAATAACTATTGAGACTCTTGAAACTGATGGGGAAGGGTTTTATGGAATAAAAGATTGTAATGTGTTATTTGATGTGGAAAATGACCAAAATGGAGAATGTAATGCATTACATGGCAATATTAATAGTAATGAGTGTAATATGCAATTTTTTGATGGTGAACAGCAAAAGTTTACTGTAGAAATAATGTGTGTTGCCTCTGGTGGGTGGCAACAAGAATCTTTGGTCCCAGAAAATAATAGTAGTGAATTAACTGTTGATTTTAGTTTGCCAAATGACAATGTGATGCCTGAATGTTTAGATATGGTTTCCAGTTTAACTGAACAGCATTTGGATGAAGCTATTATGGATTGTGTTAATGAACAGGAAGACACTGATGTTGTAATAGCTTTGCTAAATAAAAAATGCTTAGTACCAGATATTATTACAAATAATAGTGGTGATTTTAAGATTTATAATTATTCCAGTAGACTAACCTTTGAGTATGCAAATCTGTTATCCAAAGATTTAACCTTTGTTCTGAGTAGGAGAGGTAATGTGGGACAAGTACTTAATGACCTCAAATTATTTGTACGAAAATTAAATTGCAAAATGTGGTTTACTAATACACAAATCCAGGAAGAAGTTAGTAATTTAAGGAAGCCAAGTACATTCAATCCACCATCAAATAACTTTATAGGTATATATGAAAAGGTTTGTGAAAATGAAATAAGACAGCTAATGAAAGAAAAGAATGTATTTGACTATAATTTAACTAAAAAAGAACAGCATTTATTAATGGAAATAGTTAAAGACCCCAGCATCCGTGTCATGAAGCCGGATAAGGGAAGTGGCTTGGTGATTATGGATTCTGGGGATTATTCTAATGCTATGAACGCTTTATTAATGGAAGAAGTATATGAGGAAAGTTCAGTTAATGAAATCAATCTTATGTATAGAACTGTTGATTTGAGGTTGGAGGACATGGTGCTGGAAGGGCAGCTAGATGAAAAACAGTCTAATTATGTACGAAATGACCACCCTATGGTGTCTGATATATTTGGTATCCCCAAAATTCATAAGGGGTTGATTAACCCAAAGTTTAGACCCATAGTAGATGGAAAGCAGGGAAAGACCTGCTTTATTAGTAAATTTTTGGACACACAGTTACGCAAAGGGTTGGAATGTTTTGATTATATTTGTAGGGATTTTTGGCAGAAAAGTTAAACAGCATCTGTACATGTAATGACAAAATACGACCAGGACACCATTAATATTTTGCTTGCTTTGATGAAAATTGTACTGAAAAACAATTACATACATTTTGAGGGACAGTACTTTAAACAGGCTACAGGTGTAGCCATGGGGGCAACTTGTGCCCCCATTTTTGCAAATTACGTGATGTCATTCTGGGAGCAAGAATATGTCTTCAAGAGTGGATTCAGAGAGTATATTATGTGTTACACTTATTTTTTTGGATGACATATTTCTTGTATGGAAAGGCAATATAGGGTTACTGCAAACTTTTTTTGACTGTATTAATGCCAATGTGGAATTTTTATAGTTTACCTATGATTATAGTGTGGAAGGTATAACATATCTTGATGTGGGTTTAAAGATTGATAAGGAAACTGCAAAACTTGCCTCTGGCATCTATCGTAAACCTCCTTTTTCCAATTCAAATTTGAATTTTGATAGTTGGCATCCTTATGTACAAAAAAAGTCCATCATTAAGGGGCAGCTCGTGAGGGCTGCTAGAATGGTGAGTGAAGATGCCACATTTAGGGAAGAAGTGAAGTTTATATCAGAAATGTTTTTGAAGAGGGAATATCCTAGTGGTTTAATGGCAGTGGTGGCCAAAGAGGTGATTAAAAAGAGAACGGATGACATTTACCAACCCATTTTGGGCAGGCCTGATTGGAATAATGGTAGAGGTCAGGTAGCCTATCAGGTCAGAAAGGAGGAACCTGATAGGAAGCTTAGTTTTATTACCACTTTCATTGTGGATGCAGATGGAATTGTCGAAATACTCTGGCGTAATTGGGAAATTTTGTTACATGATCAACGTATTGCGCAAAAAGTAGGATCTGCTCCTGTGATTGTCTTTAGGAGGGACAGATCATTCAAAAATTTGTTAGAATCAGAAGGAAATGAAGGAGTGGTTATTTCTAGCAGAAAATGGGGGAATTTTAAATGTGGAATGGGGTATTGTATGAATATAGGAGAGACCCCAGAGTATTTGAGGCTAAATGGACTGTATATACACATTGCAGGGCACTTAAACTATTGCAGTAAGAATGTGGTATATGTGGCTAGATGCCAGTCATGCCCTGTTTTTATGTGGGCAAAACCTGTAGATGATTTAAGGACAGGTTTAAGAAACATTTATTGGATGTAAGAAACAACAAAATGACTTAACGCCTTGAGTAGGCATATATCTGTTAATAAGGACCACTTTTTAAGTTTTCTGTACTGCAACAGTTGGTTAAGGACCCTCAGGGTAGAATACTGGATGTACATTTAGATATATGTGAGTTAAGGTGGCAGTTAAGGCTGAATACCACCCAGACACCTGGTATTAATGAAAATGTGAATATGGCATGTCTTTTGAAGTTAAAAATATTTTAGGGTAACATAATTAGTTTTAGACATTTGAGTGAATATTTTTAAAGTTTTTATAGTGAACGTTAATTTATCTAATATGTAATTGCCATGTAATGTTTTGAATTGTTGTATACACATAATTGTTATATGCATCTTGTTTTTATGTCTCTGTAGTTTTTTTATGGAAGTGTTTAGTATAATTAATTGGTTAATTGGGTTCTTCTTTACATAAAAGGGCTGTGTTGTAAAACTGAAACTGTTCTGATGAAGTTCCTTCGGTAGAGAAGAAAGCGCTCAACCGGTGTGTGGTACAATAAAGCTTTTTGGATTTTACCAATTGCTGTGAAGGTTTTTCACTGGTTCCAATTGTGGTTTGGAGTTGGAAGTATTGTTATTTGGAACACCCAGATCTGCTCTGAGTTACAGCACAGTGGCATGAAAATTACAAAACCGTCTGATATTGCCAACATCCTGGCAGATAGGTTCAGTGCTAACTTTACCACCCTCTCACCCCCTAAATGGCTCATATCTGTACAGGAAGAATGCAGAGTCCCTGTAATCACAACTATGCAGGAAAAATCTGCACTCTCTAAAGCCAAAAACACATCAGTGGGACCGGACAACATCCCAGGCTGTGATTTACACGAACCTGGGAACAAACTGGCTCCCCACCTAAGCACCATTTTCAATCATAGTTTCACATCAGGCTTTGTGCCCACTGAATGGTGCACAGCAACAGTTATCCCACTCCACAAAGGGGGAGCCACCACTGATCCCGGGAACCATTGCCCTATTAGCCTGACGAGCCTGGTCTGTAAGGCCATGGAACATATCATCATGGAACTCATAAACAAAGACATTGGTAACCTCCAAACTCTGAACCCCACCCAGTTCCGGTTTGTGAAAGGTAGATCATGCCTCTTGAAACTGATCGACGACTTTGAGGCAGTCATCAAAGCTGTAGACGAGGGTAAGGTGGTTCACCAGCCTATCTTGACTTCGCAAAGGCTTTCAACACCATCCCCCATTCTGGAATTATAGCTAAACTCACTTAACTAGGTAGAAATCCCTACGTCACAAGATGGGTTGCCAATTGGCTCACTGACAGAACCCACACTGTAAAAGTTGCAGACTCCAAATATGACTTCAAACCAGTGACAAGTGGAGTACCACAGGGTTCAGTCCTGGGACATCTCCTGTTTGATATCTACTTCTCTGAAGTACAGGCTAACACAGAAGGCCTTTGGTTAACGAAGTTCGCAGATGACTGCAAACTAGGAGCCATAGATGAGTCCCTAAATGATGTGGGCATCCTACAGAAGGGCCTCACTGAAACAGATGCCTGGTGTCAGAGCCATGGCCTCAAGCTCAGTGCCAAAAAGTGCATTGTCATCCCCTTTGGTAAAAACTCTGTACCCATGAACTACCACATAGGCGGCAGTCTACTTAACGCCAAATGTATGATGAGAGACCTGGGGACCCAGGTGGACAGTAGTCTCTCCTTTGATAATCACATCGTCACAGTAGTCAGGAAATCCTTCTACATGGCACACCTCATCACAAAAGGGTTCTCATCTAGGAAAAAAAGAGGTCATTGTTCCCCTCTACTCAACACTCATTAGACCCATTAATAGAGTACAACACGCCTTTTGGAATGTACCTCCCAAGACATGTGCAGCAGCTGGAAAGGCCACAGAAGTACCTCAAAAAGAGGATTACTGGTCTCAAACAGATGCCCTACACTGACTGTCTCAAAAAACTCCAGCCTTACTCAGTAATATATCGCCTACTCCGAGGTGATCTCTGCCTAATATATAAAGCTAGGTCAAACCCAGAGCTGTTGGACATGCTACACCTAAAGAAATCCCAATCCTTCTGAGCTACACTCTAGGGACCTAAAGCTTGTCACCACAATAAACAGGACATGCTGGAGGGATAGAGTCCTGTCCCAGAGACTTCCCATACTCTGGAACAAGCTACCCATCTATGTCAAGCAAAGTTCCTCATTAGCACTCTTCAAGAAAAATCTTGGTAAGTGGATGGGAAATAGGAAATGCACCCCGGGGATCACTTCTGTGGCTCTGCTCGACAGAGGCACAAGAAAATAACTTTCGTGGGTGGCATAAGCCAGGTAACCTTGTTGGCTAGACTTACTTAGGCCCTTGGGCCTATAGCCTAGTACCTACCTGTGAACCTGTGAATATATATTAAGAACAAACAGCAGATCCTAGATGTTCAAAAGTGGGGAGGGACCACTCTTCTAAACAATCAAGACCTGTCAAAAAAACTGCACTGTCTATGTTTGTCCCTATTCTGTAGCACAAGCACTAATATTCTTTAAAATAAAATAGCCCAGCAATCATGTAGAATGGTGACATTTCCCCATCTAGGTGTATAAGACCAAACAATGCCCCCTAATATTCTAGTGTTAAGCATACATAAGTATGTTGTAGCCGCGGTGGTACAAGCGGCAGCATTGTTGTTTCACAGCAAGAGGTTCTCCTGTTTGATTCTTGGCTGGAGTGCCTTCTGTGTGGCGTCTGATGTCCTCCCGTTGATTGAGTGGCCTCCGATAGACATGTGTGAATGGGCGTGCCTTCGTTGAAGGTTGGGCGTCGGGCTGGCAACTCGGCACCATAAAAAGCGACTGCCAATCATTAGCGAACCGGAGTTCTCTGTGGCAACCCCTAACAGGGAAAAGACAAAAAGACAAACAAACATATGAGTAGTATGTTGTTCCTGCTGACATTCAAATGGCAGTAATTCCGACTTCACATAGGACCCAAAGTCTTCATGGGTATAACATTAACTCTGACATACATACAAAGATTATATAATGAAAGGTATTCACTTTCATATCCGTGTTAATGATATCAATTGTTCTCAAAATTGCAAGTACAGCATGTCAAGCACCTGCCCATAATAATATATTCAGTAATTTAATAAGTACGCACACATCACAATATAATATTGCTCCTACAAAACACAGCAATAAAAAAATCATAATATAAATAAATTGTTAGCATAACACAATTTAAAGTCCAAAAACAGTTGGTCATTGTAGAATTTAACAATAGAGGTCATTGTAATAATGGCTCTTCAAACAGAAAGGCACAAGTTATTTAAACTCGCCCAGTATGTTAAATAGGACTTCAAAGTTACATATAAACAAGCACACTTTCCTAAACATGCCCAACATCAATCAAGTGTGCCTGCTCCAACATGACATGAATCCAACTATAAAACGTTTGGTTAGTGAATAAACACACCAAAATAAAAAGTCAGCTAAGCAGTTCAGAGATACCCTTGATTCGGCTATTCTGGTGTCCGTTTAAGCCACAATATTTTGAAAAAACAATCTGTCCAAACCTTAATCCTGTACCAGGTATCCGGTCGAATTCAAAACCTGAAAAACTTCAATATCCAAACTGCCACAGTTGTAATAGCCCCCAAACACTGTTGAAAATGGCTGCGTCCTTCACTAGGCCTCTTCCTTCACTAGGCCTCTTCCTGCTAATAAGACTGTAAAATGACCCACTGATTTCATAAATCCCAAAAGTAGTGGTATAGAGTGTTTAGTAGTGCAAAAACGATAATAAAGAGTCCAAATAAGTAACAGTCTATTGAGATTAACATTATACCTGATATCGTCGTAACACAGCAGTCCTGGATCTTATTGCGTGCCTTCCAGGTGTTCAGACTGAGTCCCTCAAAGTGAAGAAAGAAGTAGCAATAAAAATATCACTAATACGCCAATCAGGAACCACAAAATAGAATCCAAAAGTATATATTGTCGCTTCCCAGATCCAAAAGGGTATGAGAAAAGAAAAGGATCCTGTTTAAATGAGCAAAAAGCTAAATCATAATGTAGCTTCACCAGATGACACTGACCCCAACACACAGCACACCATAGACCAACAGCAGGGAAAACACAGTCAGAAACAGCAAAAGAGTTCCCTGCACGTATGGGAACTGCACAACCCGAAAAGTAGCAATCCAGTATTGAAGTGATGAGCCAGGAGGATCTCGTCACCCTTATATCAGGGTAGTCAGGCCACAACTACTAAAAGGAAATTACACCCTTCTCCAGAAATTGACAGAACAGGATTCTGAGGAATCTGACTATTCAGATTTTGAAGAGGAACAACAACCTCTGACTGCTTATGAGGATTCAGATGCAGAGGAATCCATTCCTTCTGCCTCCCCAACAGTAGACCTTTCCTTTGGGGAAATCCTTCACACCCTCAGGGAACATTTCCAATGGGAATCTCAGGATTTCCCCCAGTCTAAGAAAAGACTTAGAGTTTTTCTGGACCTGCCCCAGCACAGACCCCTGGCCATCCCCTCTATTCAAGAAGTGGTAGATGATGTTTTCCATAAATCCAGCTTAGCCCCTAACGCCCTTCCACCTGCTCCCAGTAAACCTTTCAGGTATTACAGAGCACAGGATTCTCACAAATACCTGTAGAGAAATCCTGCTGCAGACCCAGAGGTCATTACACAAGGACCTAAAGGAGCTAAGACTAGTTCTGCCAAGAATCCTATTCCTTCTGACAAGGATTCCAGAGCTCTGGACAGATGAGGTAAAAAAAGTATACACCTCTACAACCTTAGCCATCAGAGCACTCAGCTGTCAGTTCCATATGTTAAAATATCAACAACACACTTTCGAACTATTAAAACAAAAGATTTCAACCTTTCCTGACTGTGCCAGTTCAAAAGAGTTAGCAGGTTTACTCCACTCTACTTGTCAAGTGGCCAAACACTCATTACACTGTGGATATATGACGCCCAAGAAGTCTCTATCAGGGCAACAGTTTCAGGATCTGTCATTAGGAGACATGCATGGTTGAAGGAAAAACCTCTCCCTGATCATGTCAAGTCTAAACTAATTGATGCAACCCTGGATAAGGACTGCTTGCTTGGAGTAAAAGCAGAAGAGGTGATTAAAAGATGGAAGACCAAGCAAAATCTATGCAAACAGTGAAAGATTTAGTTCATGTTCAACCCCCCAGGTTCAGCAGGAACTTTCTCTGTAAGCACTGGTCCTTCCCTGCTCCTAGCAGACAGGGCCAAGGTAAGCCCTGCAGGGACAGACCATCCAGGCCCCTATCCCAGGGGCAGCAGAGAACCAAATAGTGGACCACTTCTGCCCCAAAGGCAGGAAGTTTTAAGCCACCCTCCTATGGCAAAAACTCCCAATGACTCCCCTCTCCCCTCTTTTCACTCACCAAAAGCTAGGAGGAAGGCTGTCCCTCTGCAAAGAAAATTGGCTTTCTGTAGCAAAGGACCAGTGGGTCTTAAAGATCATTTTTCAGGGATACAAATTCTCTTTCAGCGATCTCCCAGTTCCAAGAGGGTACCCAGGCTTACCTCCAAATCAGTGAGGAGAGGCACTGAAACAGGTCCAAACTCTCATATCCCAGGGGGCAGTAGAACCTGTGCCCTCAGATCATACAGGCAAAGGCTTTTAATCCAGAATATTCCTTGTTCCCAGAAAAGAGGACACTTGGCTAGTGACCCTAGACCGAAAAGATGCCTGCCTCCACATCCCCATAAGGGAATCCTGCAAGAAATCCCTGCTCTTCAGAGCAGCCTCGCAACACTTTCAGTTCTCTGTGCTACCCTTTGGCTTATCTACTGCACCCAGAGTATTCACCAAATGCTTAGCCCTGGCTATAGCATTTTGCAGACAGAGAAATATACAGATTTACCCTTATCTGGACAACTACCTCATTCAGACAGATTGCAAAGAAAAGCTGCCCCAGGACCTTCTCTTTGTCAAAATCCTCCCAACTTCCCTAGGCTTCACCAGCAACGAGAAGAAATCAAAGCAAACACCCTCCAGGAAGATCATTTTCTTGGGAGCACTGCTGGACACAGCAGCCCAAATGGCCTTCCTGTCCCCAGAAAAGCAGAGCTTCCCACGTGTCTGCTTTACCCAGCTGGCTTCCAGAAGTCACCTCAGTGTGAGGAAGTTCCTGCAAGCCTGGGGGTACATGGCATCTTGCATCCTTCTTATTCCTCTGGCCAGGCTTCACATGAGGAAACTTCAGTGGTATCTAAAGAACCTTTGGTGTCAGCACTCTCAGCCTCTAGAGACCTCCCTTCCTCTGATCCCATGTATAATTGCCGAGTTTCTCTGGTGTGCAGGGGCCTGTGCCAAGAACAAGGATCCTCCACCCTACCGGCCATACCATCACCACCGACACCCTCAGACATAGCTGGGGGCACTCACCTAGCAGGCAGGTGCACCCAAGGTCTTTGTGATGCCCAGCACCTTCTCTTATACATCAATCAGAAAGAAATGATGGCAGTACAAAAGGTTCTGACGTCCTTCAAACCCCATCTCTGGCCAGGAGTTCTCCTTATCCAAACAGACAACACCACAGTAATGTGGTATATCAACAAACAGGAAGGGACCCAATCTTAACCTCTGTACAGGCTAGCCATGAACCTCTGGCTGACAGCTGGCTCCATAGGGTCTACACCTTGCCCAGTACCTACCAGGGGTCAACAACACCCTGGCAGACCACCTAAGCAGAAACTTAATGGACCCCCACGAATGGCAGCTGCACAGAAAAATCTTTCTGCAAGTCACTCAGGAGTGGGGAACTCTGGAGGTGGATCTCTTTGCTTCGCACCTCAACCACCAGCTGAAAAAGTTCTGTACTTGGGAGTATCAGCACCTAGAGTGGAAGGTGGATGCCTTGACCTTCCCCTGGAGCTCCCTCTTTGTGTACGCTTTCCCTCCTCTGCCTCTTATTCCCAAGGTACTGATCGAAATAAGAGAAGAGAGATCAAAGGCCATCCTCATTGTTCCATATTGGCCCAGACAGCATTGGTACCCCTTACTACGCAGCCTGACTTTACAGCCCCCAGGCAGCTTCCCCTGATCTCAGACCTCTTGACCCAGGTGGGGGGGGGGGATACTGCACCCAGACTTGCAGACTCTCAATCTTTCAGCATGGCTAATACTTTAAAAGCAAACAAGAGGTCCCTGTTAAGCAAACAGGTCTTAGACATTATCTCAGAGGCCAGGAGGCCCAGCACCAGAAAATCTTAACGCAGGGAAATGGAAAAGATTTTTTTCCTGGAACCAGTACAGAAGGGCCAGTACCTCACATCCTTCCATCCATGTAATCTTGGACTACCTAGCCAAGTTGCTCAATAGTGGCCTCTCCTTTTCTTCTATTAAAATCCATACCTCAGCCATTTCAGCTCATTTTGATTCAGAACTACCCCTCTTCTCACATCCCTTGATAAAACAATTCTTCAGAGGGGCTTCTAATGTCAGATCTCTCAGAAGGCCTCCCACGCCAGCCTGGGACCTGAATTATGTTTTAAAAAAACTAACCTTACCTGCATTCAAACCTGCTGGTTGAGCAGAATTGAAATACCTCTCCTGGAAGACTGCTTTCCTACTAGCTATCACCTCAGCCAGAAGGGTTTCAGAACTTCAGGCACTCATGGCTGTTGAACCGCATAGCTGTAGAGCCCTTCATCATTTTCCATGCAGACAGGGTGTCACTGAGAACTAACCCCTCCTTTATACCCAAGGTGGAATCTGATGTACCCCTCAACCAGACCGTACATCTACCCACCTTCTTTCCCAACCCTCAAAACAAGGGGGAAAGAGTTCTGCACTCACTAGACGTGCACAGACAACTCAAATACTACCTAGACCGTACTAAACCCTTCAGAAAAATGGACCAGCTTCTTGTCAGCTTTGCCCCAGGGGCAGAAGAGAAGCCCATTTTCGAGCAAACCATTTCCAAATGGATATCACACTGCGTCCATTTCTGCTGGAGACTACATGGGAAATCCCCACCTAAGTCTGTTCGTACTCATTCCACTAGGGCAGCCTCCACTTCCACAGCGTTCCTCAGAGGAGTCCCCACCAGGGACATCTTGGAAGCTGCCACCTGAACCTCTGTCCATACCTTTACAAAGCATTACCACCTACCTCTTTTCTGTAAGTCTAGTGCAGGGTTTGCCTCTGCAGTTTTGACCCATGCCTAGGGCTCTAACCTATCCTTCCACCCCTCTCCTCAGCTTTGAGAATCCTCCCACAGGTGATGACTGCAACAGTGAAACATGAAGAACATAGTACAGTTGTGTACACTTGCCATAAATGTAGATGTTCGAGTGTATTCACTGTTGCAGTCCTAGTTTCTCTCCCTCCATCCCCTTATATCCTCTTTCCCTAGGGGGACATAAGCTTCTCATGGTGGTATTTAGCCACCAGGACCACTTTACCATATTTTCTTGTGCTTCTGATGGGTTAGGGCAAGAAAAACTAATGTAATGGCATCTGCTGCCTTGCTTTATAGCACTGACGACCTGACTTCAGACTACAGGCGACTGCAGCCGACACAGAAAAACATTGACTCTGGTATTCGGGCTGGCCGAGGGCTACCACAGCAGGGATAACCCACAGGTGATGACTGCAACAGTGAATACACTCGAGCATCTACATTTCTGGTAAGTGTACACAACTGCACTTTATGGTGAGTACATAACTTCTCTTTTGTTTCTTTTTTTTTTCCAACTAAAATCTGAGTGCTTTAGTGCTCCATGTGTGAAACAAACTGTAGCAACTGTTTGCTACATTCCCACTAGATGAGCCAGCAACCTGTAGATTGCCACTGCCCTTCATTTTGTATTCTTTACCTTATAACTTAAAATTTTGGCAAATGTATCCATTATTTAAAATAACTTACCAATATCCTTCTCATGATGTCCCATATCAGTTCATCATTGACAAACAGTAATATTTCAAATTTTTCCCCTGCAGTGTATACCCTTCCATATCTAATGTCCTCACTAGTACAGCCAGTGGCTCTTGGTATAACACACAAATAACAGTGGCAACAATGGAAATCCCTGACTTGTTATTCTGTGTTCTCAATGGCAGAGATGTAATAGCAGTATTTTATCTCCAGCTTTTATGCTACTATATACCACTCTCAAAGTGGGCAAAGAGAAGCACACATTGCCATGTCTGCAGCTTTAATAACCAAGTGCATTGGGGCAGAGGAAGTAATGAGTGTTATGCTCAGTGTACAGTACATGCTTATGTACCTACAACATGTAGAAGTGTGCTGCAGCATGGAGGAAATCTTGCATACTACTGTAGTCGCACACATGCTACCCTACATGCTTTTCCACAAAGACAGAGTATCTCTTCAAATAAACCCATCCTTCCTTCCAAAAGTAAGCATTTTATGTGTGTTCTGTAGACACTGTGAAGAGGGTTGTGGTCCGCACACTCCAGTTATAAAGGCAATGCCCATTGTGCACTGCATTTTTACTGCCACTGATTTGCCCATTGACCAGCCTGCTGCTGGTGCCTGCCATACTGACTGCTGTTTCATGCTGCCTTGGGGGCCATGGACATTATTTTCCCCCATGTGTATTTTGTTGTTGAAGTTGAAGTCATGGCACCACATTCTTATCTTTGCTAACAGGGAATTCTTAGCAACCATATTTCTCTGCATCTGAATGTCACTTCAGTGATGCATTCCCAACCAAATGTAGCACAGGGAAATGTCTCACTGCCTAGGCTCCTGAACCCCAGTAAAAGGCTTTTAACCTAGATTTGAAATAGATATTGTTCTATATGTTGACAAAAGACACTGATCGTTCCCTTCTTTGAGGTCACTGTTACCATGGCTTATTTCTATGAATGTGGTTTATTTTCAGCAAACATAATTTCAATTTAAATAAAAAAGAAACCTGTTGACAAATGGCAGAGCACTTTAATAATTAAAAGTAAATAAAAGGTAAGCACTTTCATAGAAGTTATTCCACTTCATCAGACCATATATCAAAGTGAATAAACAAGCAATATATGTCAAGAAGCAAATCACATTTAAAAATAAAATCACGATACAATAAGTAATTACAGTCACATGACACAACAAGATGATCACAATCTTGGCTTCCTACACTTTGATCTAGGTCTTAAGGAGACTTTATCATTAAGGTCACCCTCCTTGTCAGCTTACAAATTCAGTATCCAGAATAATTCTTTATCTTCTGTGACATTTCTAATATCACCTAAACAACCATTCTGTTTAACTAATTCTTTCACTCTGAATTTAAAATTGTGGTCTTCTGAAGTATCCATTACATGTTTGGCTAAAGAACTATTGAGCTAGCTTGTCTGATGTCCCTAACATGTTCTCTAATGCTTTCCATCAGCATTCTATATTGGGATCTTTCCCACATAGAATTTATTACACATTGAGCACTGGGCTAAATATACTAAATGCTTAGATCTACAGGTGACTGTCACATTAAACTTTTAGGGCCTGTGTGTAACAGGATGTATGAAAACATTACTGCTGTCAATCAAAAAGCAAAAATTACATCTGCCACAGGGATCGTACATGCTAAAGCGATCCCATCTACTTATAGGATCCTTTTCAACGATCGTTTGTTCTTAAAACAAAAAGACAGTATATGTCCTATTACACTATTAACATCTTTATCTGTCTGCAGAATATGCCAATTCTTATTAATAATATCACATATATCTTTGATATTACTCGTGTACGTCAAACAAAGTTTAGGTGCTTTTATACTAAAACCATCCCTATTGTATTGTACAAAATTATCAGTATATCTTGAAAAATATCGAGTAGTTCTACTTTCCCTTAGTTCTTTTATATTACTAAGTTGGTAGTCTATCTCCTTATTACTATATCCCCTTTCCATAGGTTCATAGCTAGGTACTAGACTATCGGCCCTAGGGCAAATACAAGCCTAGCCAAAAAATGTACCCTGGCTTTCGTCACTAAAAAGAATTATTTTCCTGTGCCCCTGTCAAGCAGAGCTACAGAAGTGATCCCCAGGGTGAATTTCCCATTTCCCATCCAATCATCAAGATTTTTCTTGAAGAGTGCTAATGAGGAGCTCTGTTTGACATAGATAGGTAGTCTGTTCCAGAGTATGGGAAGTCTCTGGGACAGGAATCTATCCCTCCAGCATGTTCTGTTTATTGTGGTGACAAGTTTAGGTCCCTAGAGCGTGTAGCTCAGAGGGATTGGGATTTCTTTAAGTGGAGCATGTCCAACAGCTCTGGGTTTGACATAGCTTTGTATGTTAGGCAGAGATCGCCCCTGAGTAGGCGATATGCGATGAAGTAAAGCTGTAGATTTTTGAGATGGTCTGCATAGGGCATCTGCTTGAGGCCAGTAATCCTCTTTGTGAGGTATTTCTGTGGTCTTTCCAGTTGTTGTAGATGTCTTGTGAGGTACATACCAAAAGGAGCATTGTACTCTATAATGGGTCTAATGAGTGATGAGTAGAGGGGAACAATGACCTCTTTTTTCTGGATGAGAATCCTTTTGTGATGAGATGAGCCACGTAGAAGGATTTCCTGACCACTGTGGCGATGTGATTATCAAAGGAGAGACTACTGTCCACCTGTGTCCCAAGATCTCTTATCACATTTTCGGCATTAAGTAGACTACCAGCTATGTGGTAGTTCATGGGTACAGAGTTTTTACCAAAGGGGATAACAATACACTTTTTGGCATTGAGCTTCAGGCCATGGCTTTGACACCAGATATCTGTCTCAGTGAGGCCCTTTTGTAGTTTGTCCACATCATTAGGAGTTTCGATTATGGCTCCTAGTTTGCAGTCATCTGCAAACTTTGTTAACCAAAGACCTTTCGTGTTGGCCTGCACCTCAGAGAAATAGATACCAAACAGGAAAGGACCTAGGACTGAACCCTGTGGTACTCCACTTGTCACTGGTCTGATGTCAGATTTGGAATCCGCTACTTTCACAGTGTGGGTTCTGGTCGTGAGCCAGTTGGCAACCCATCTTGTGACATAGGGATTTATACCTAGTTTAGTGAGCTTATCTATAATTCCAGAGTGGGGGATGGTGTTGAAAGCCTTGGCGAGATCTAGATAAGCTGTGTGAACCATTTTACCCTCATCTATGGCTTTGGTGACTGCTTCAAAGAAGTCAGTCAGGTTTAGGAGACATGATCTGCCTTTTACAAATCCAAACTGGGTAGGGTCCAGAGTTTGGAGATTACCAATGTCATTGTTTATGAGTTCCACGATGATACGTTCCATGGCCTTGCAGACCAGGATCGTCAGGCTAATGGGGCGGTAGTTCCCGGGGTCCGTCGTGGCTCTCCCTTTGTGGAGTGGGATAACCGTCGCGGTGCACCATTCAGTGGGTACAAAGCCTGAGGTGAGGCTATGATTG